>NC_048305.1:103558079-103719034 GCF_013100865.1 Trachemys scripta elegans | reverse complement strand
GAGAAGGAAGGGGGATGGGGTGTGAGGGAGTTTGGGGAAGGAGCGAAGACAGGGTGGAGGTGGGGTGTGGGGGGCTGTGGGGAAGGAAGGGGTGGGGTGCAGTGTGGGGGGATGGGGTGCAGGGATGGAACAAGGATGGGGGTGGGGATGTACGGGGGAGTGCGGGGCAGGAGCAAGAATGGGAAGGTGCAGGGTTTGAATACCCGCCTGCTTCGTCTTTGTCTGACGTCGCTGGGAGTTAAACCCCCAGGGGATTGGGCCCCTAGGGTCTGCCCCAGCAGGCCACATGAGCCAGCCTGATGCAATGGGCTGACCTTTGCTTTGCTGCTCAGCCTGGGGCCCACTTCTCCCACCAGTAGCTCCCGCCCGTGTCAATGGAGGCTGCTCAGATCCTGCAGCGACCGGAGACCAGGGTGTGGGGTGAGGAGAACGGATCCTACCAGCCGTGTGGCTGGACCTTGCAGAGCTCCTCCTGGCAGGAAGGGAGCAGGCACTGGGCCTTGCAAAACGTCCCCACTCCCACAGCCTGCAAACCAAGCATGCAGGCATGTCAATGCACTCGCTATAGCCGGGACCTAGACCCTCTGGGAAATCAGGGCCTTAAAACGAGACCCCTGGAGAAGCACCAACAACCAGCACTTCCATTTTCTGACCCTCCGTTAGCTCCAGCGGTAGTGGAGGCTGATCGTGGTTGGTATTCGAAGGGCTCAGAAGTGGCCCCTCCTTACTTGCCCTGTCGATTTCAGGGCGCGCTAGCAGCCGGCCAGGCCCGTCTCACTATGATCCCCGAGAAGATGCGGCAGCTGCTGCCGGAGGTGGAGCTGGATCCCAGCGTTATCTCCGTCGTGCTCTGCAGCTCCACCGTGGCCTTCCTGGTGCTCAAGTGGATGGTGAAGAAGCTGGTGCAGCAGAGGATGCGGGAGGCCAGGAGGAACCGAGTGCGCGCCCTGGGACAGATGGAAGAAGCTGTCCAGCAGTTCAAACAAGAGGTGACACACCCGGGTATTCCTCTCGTCCTCAGAAAGGATCATGCATGCTCATCTCATTAACAGTCTCAAATAAATGTGTCATGGGTCCAGCTGCAAAAAGAACTCCCCTCAGAGCTGGGAGAATGAATGATCCCTGAAGTCTTGTGACTTCTGCCCAAAAGTTTCCTTTATAATCTCTGTATACCGGGGTCTTAGCTGTCAACCTCGCCCCACAGCACACAGACCTGTCTCCCAACATGAGATCTGCTTTGTCCCTGATCATCCAGGACCCCAGGAGGGCTCCAAGTTTGCTAGCCCCACTCACGAAATAAGGAACCGCTCAGCTTAAGGGCAACAGGATCAGGCCCTAAATTATTTGCAAGTCTCCTACATAACCCCAGATTGTTTAGCTGATGTCAGAATCAGTGAACTCATGGTATGTCAGAATCAGTGAACTCATTTGAACGTTGTCTGAGCTACAGCCCCATCCTCTGTCTACGCAGTGACCTACTACGTGGTGAGGCCCTGAGCTAATTTTTTTGTCGTATGTGTTGCATGAAATTCAGCTTTACCGTGCATCCTGCCGGTAGCAGGATGTAATTTGATGTAATGCATTGTGTCATAGACCAGACTGCATGTCAAGTTAACAGTTCAGAGCTACGCAGAGGACTGCTATAAATAATGTAGCAGCAGGAGGTCCTTAGGAATGAGTCCAGACCACATTCAGCATGGAGACTTGCAAATGATAGTCTATGTGTCATAAACACTATACTGCATTGATGTAAAAACTGATTTTGTTTGTGTTTTCAGCCAAATTTCCCTGGACAATGTTAAGGGGTGGGGGGTGGGAAGCAGCTGTTTGCTCAGAAATTAGAACCGTTGGGGAGCGAAAACAGTAAATCTTGCAGATTATTATTATTATTTTTGGCTGGGGTGGAATTTGACCATCTTTGCAACGAATTGCAACTGTCTTGAATTCACAGGTCTTGAGATGTCGATGGGAATCATTCACCCAGGTCTTGCAAACCCAGAGACAAGATAGGGAGAAAAGATGACCCCGTAACTGTGGGGCAATTCTTTGCGAGAGCTGGTCAGAAAACAGGGGGAAATATTTATGGAGGAAAACAACTGATTGAAAGTTTTCACCTGATTTTTTTTAATTATACACACAAGAGTTTCCAACCGTCTCTGTGCTCTACACAATAATTGCCATGTATCTACTACACCTTGCAGAACCCAGAGGTACAGGCCAGTCTCATCCTCTCTCTGCCGCTTGTTGAGCTGGTCAAGAAACAGAAGGAAGGTTCCCTGTCACCAGAGAGCGTCCTCTACACGTACATGGACAAGGTGAGGAAGTCATTCCTTCTTCAAGACAGCAAGGATGTGGTTAAAGCACTGGATTGGGACTCAGGTGATCTGGCTTCAATTGTAGACTCTGACACACACCTCCCTGTGTGACCTTGGGCAAGTGAATTAATCTGTCTTGATCTCAGCTAACCAACTGTAAAGTGGGGATTATAACGCTCCCTTTAACTTGCTATTTGTAAGCTCTTCCAGACAGGGACTGATGCATTATGTGTCTGAACAGCGCCTAGCACAATGAGTGGCCCTGATTTTGGTTGGGTCCTCCAGGCCTGCTCTAACAGATACAGTAATAAAAACTGGTGCTAGATTTAGGATAAACTGGGATGGTTTGCTTAAAATTTCTCTTTGAAGTAAATTATCAGAGTTGCTTAGATCTAGGGCTGGCCCTCTGCACTAGGGCAAATTTCCCCCATAGAGCTGTTAGGAGTTTTTCCTGGAGCAATGCCACTTAGGGCTTGTCTGTCTACACACGAAAGTTGTTCCTGATTAGGTCCCTGGGTGGAAATGTTTATTGCGGAGAGATAGTGTCTTGTTCTGTTGTGTATTGAAAACTGTGAAAATTGTGATCTATCACTTTAAGTTCTTAGGTTTTCCTCATCCTCCTTGCACAGCAGGGGGCTCTGTAGGGAAGCATAAGACCTGCCTAGCACACAGCAGCAGTCAGTCTGCAGCTAGCCAGCTAGAGTAAGGTGGGGTGAGTTGTGCCTTTTTATTTTAGGGAGCAGCCTGTTTTGTCTCTCTCTGTGTTTTTTTTTTTTTTTTTGCATTCTTGTGTGTGTGTGTTATGGGTCTGAATTCTGATAAGTAAAGTTGTATTACACTGTAACCTTGCAGCAATAGTATTTTATGTTTTTTTTTATCTAACTCCTCTGTTTCTATGCCATGAAACACAATAAGACATTCTTGTTTCAGAATAAGTGTGTCCACACATGGAGTTAATCAGGAATAGCTATTGCACTTTAACTTCACACCCTACCTTAATCGGAAACAACTTTCAAGTGTAGACCTGGGTAAAAGGTTTTGCTTTTCTTCCTTAGTTATAAAGCATAAACTCAGATGCAGGGTGAATTAAAGGTCTAAAGAGGTGAATGACCTTTTCTTTCCCTCCTGTGTTTCCTCGGCAAGGCCTTAGAAGTGCACCGGGACGTGAACTGTGTGACGGATTTTATTCAGGAGTGTGTGCACCTGCTCCAGGAAGTGAGGACACAAAAGGAGAAAGGGTTGTTGTATGGAGTTCCCGTCAGTATCAAGGATCCCATTGGATACGAGGTGCTTCTGTATTTCCTTTTTTTTAAAAGAAGCATGTAATGTTGAGATAAGGGAGTGCAATACGTTGGGGTTGGTAATAAAATACACGGACCACTGTATTGACAGGTATAAAGAGGAATTGATACGGTAAAAGTGCTAGTTGGTGTGTCTGTGCACCACTGCCCTCTGCTGGATAGAAGTGGAACTGTCCATATGTGTCAAAAGCTCGATGCTGCGGACAGTGTACAGAGATTCTCCTTTAGTTCAACTGACAGGGGGCTGTGCTTTTGGAGCAGGGGGTCTGAGTTCTATCCCTACTGATGCCGTGAAGTTCCAGGTGGCTGTGGATTCATTACAGTGTCATTAAACTTAATTAAAAGTATTGGCTCAGCCCTGAAATATCGGTGAGCTTGGTTATGGCTCTGCTATCAGAGTGTGAGTGCAATGAGGCTGCACTGAAACAGCGTCATGGCCAGGTTGGCAGAAAGATCCCTTGTGATCCCCTCCCCCTGTGAGGGGTTTGGAGATATCAAGGGGGTGGCTTGCAGAGGGCTGCTGGGGCCAAAGGGGGTGTCAGACTGTAAGAAGGCGTCTCATGGCTGGGACTGGAGAGCAGTCAGGATATGGGGGGGGAATCGCTCAGCAATATAACCCCCCGGAGAGAGAGGAGGGCCTTCAATGGAGCTGCCAGCCCTTGTATTATCATTAGTGGCCACGTACCAGAGGACACTGGGAGGCAGCTGCCTGTCCGTTTCCACCCCTCACGTTAGGGCTCAGAGGTTCCATCCGTGGTGACCATGGCGTCAGTCCCATGTATCTAACGTGCTCTATGTCTGCCCCCTTTCCAAGGGTCACGTCTCCACCTGTGGCTTGGGACAGTACCTCGGCTACCCGGAGCAAGAGGACAGCGTCTTAGTGAAGGTGCTGAAGAAGCAGGGGGCCATTCCGTTTGTGAAAACCAACATCTCCCAGTGCTTGATCAAGTAATTGGCCGGTTCTCCTTGTGACAAGGATTGCTACTTTTCCGTACCCCCTGCCCTGGCGATCAGTGTGGGAGGGTGGAAAGACAGCCATTGACTTGGGTAGCCTTCAAATCTGGCCCTCAGTGCTTAGTGAGAGAGAGAAACACCAGAGGCCAGACTGTCATCGCCTTGCCTGTGTGACTAATCATGTTGGCTCAGATCCAAAGGTATTTAGGCACCTAATGTCAGTCAAAATCAATGGGAGTTAGGCGCCTAATAATCTCTGAGGACCTGGGCCGTTACCTTCACCAGGTTTACTCCGAGCAGCAAGGCGGTCCCAACTGGACTGTGACGATTCAAGATCCAGTGGCAGTTAATGTAGCCTTCTCTCTGTGCTCAGTGTAGGGTGCTCCCCACCCCACCAGAGAAGGCCTTCCCAGCGCTGCTGGGGACTCTGATGGAAAGGGGTGAGCGAGAGCCACGCGGCTTTGAGTCACTCTGTGCACTTGGGGCGGCTCAGGTCCTGTTCCCCCTTCCTGCGTTTACCTCAGAAATGCTCACACAGGGCAGCAGCAAGGGCGCCGGCAGCTCCCACTGGGAGGCAGTTTCCATGCAGTCCTCTTGTTTTTCCGTCAGCCGCAGTAGTCCAGGCACCTATGCAGGAGAAATATGCCAACTCTACTGCTCTCCAATAAATAGGGCCCTACCAATTTCACCGCCGTGATAAACGTGCCATGGACCGTGAAATAAGTCCTGCCCAATGAAATCCGATCTCCCCCGTGCTGCTGGGAGTGCCCCAGCTGGGGGCTCGTAGCTGCTAGTCCGGGCGAGCTAGGGTGGGACATAACTTGTCCTTCCCCTGCACTACTGCTCTCGGTGGGGAGATCAGACCCACCTCCAGAGACAGTGCAGAAGTGAGGGTGGTACACCCTCACTTCTGTGCTGCAGCAACCCCGGAGCTGGGCTCGTGGCGCCCCCAAATTGTCCAGAGCTCCTGGGCACAGTTAATCCACCACTGGCCAAGACTAGTAGCTAGGAGACCCTGGCTGGGGCACTCCCAGCAGCAAGGGGGAGATCAGACCCACCTCCACCTCCGGGAACCTCCTCCAGCTGCAGGAAGCTCCGGGGCTGCAAGAAATGAGGGTGGCAATCCTGTGACCCTCTACAACAGCTTTGCAACCCCCCTTTTGGGTCGGTTACAACACTGTGACATTTCAGATGTAAACATCTGAAAATGTGAAATTGACTAATTTTTCAAATCCTATGGTAGCGAAATTGACCAGAATGGACCATGAATTTGGTAGGGCCCTACCAGGAAAGGACTCTATTGTAGGTGAATCAGGGGCATCATGGAGACCCAACCTTCTACCCCCCCCCCCCCCCCCCCCCCCGTTGTTCTCCAGTTGTGAGCTGTGTTGTGCCTTATTCACCAGCAGCGAGCGGCCTATGCTTGTCCCATTTATTGAGATCACTGTTGAAGCAGGAGTCAGCACATTTGGTCTTGGCTGATCTGCTGGGCTCTGCTGCCCGTTGGCTTCACAGGTCTTTTGAGTGGAGATTTGGGTGCCATAATAAGGTGAGGTGAGGTGTCCCGGTAAGGTGAAAGGTTAAGCAGGCCTCCACGGTGCTGAAGGACACGGAAGGGAATGTGATGTAGGGAACTCAGCTCACTTCCATTAACTGATTGCTGCTTTCTGTCTCACTCAGCTACGACTGCAGCAACTTGATCTTCGGCCAGACGGTGAATCCGCTGAACCACCAGAAAAGCCCCGGCGGCTCCTCCGGAGGGGAGGGGGCGCTGATCGCCGGAGGAGGGTCCGTCCTGGGCTTTGGGACAGATATAGGTGGGAGCATCCGCCTGCCGTCCAGCTTCTGCGGGCTGTGCGGGCTCAAGCCGACCGGCAACAGGCTGAGGTAGGTGCCGAGCCTGCCCAAGGGCCGCATCGGTTTCTGCAGCACTGACAAAGGATTGATTGTTTGTTGATTTCTCCAGAGCCCCTCACAGGTAACAAGGAGCTTCCGTGGCACAGCATGTGCTGAGACCAAGTACCCACCACCCTGAATCGCTGCCGCCGGGGGTGAAAACCCATTGCCCAAAGCCAGTCTGGTCCCCGGCCTTGTGAATCAAATCCAAGCCCACTGAAACCCCAGCCCTCTCTCTGAGTATCCTCACAGATCTTGAAAGGCTGTGTCCAAATGCCATTGAAATCATTGGGAAGACTCCAAGTGATCTCAGTGAGCTTTGGATTGGGGCCTGCATGGACAGGTCTTGTTTTAAACTCCCTGGGACTTAATTCCGCCCTGCAGGGTATGAGTAACTGCCAGTGGCTTCATTTGGGACTCAGATGTGTATCCTACGGTGGAGAATAGGACCCTTGCAGATTAGGGGGATGGGCTGGCGCTGAGCTCCTCCCCTTTCGTTCTCAGTGGTTACCTCGCTGAGAGGGACACTGTCTGTTTCCAGATTGTGCAGAAAGGGGAATGGCCTTTCCTCATGAAAGGTGATCCAGTGAGCAGTGAAATCCATGGGAGCCTTTCCCTTGATTTCAGTAGGTGCTGGGTCAGCCGCAAGCTGATTCATCCCCCACCTGGGCGGGTTTCTCCCTTATCACTAAACCTGGCAGTTGATCTGTTGACCGATCTTAAATCTACTTCCCTGGCCTGTCCCCTCTGCCCCCTTCAAATGCCTCCTATTGTTATCCACTGTATTTATATGTTTGTTTATTTCTATCTCCCACGGTCCCTTCGGAGTTAGCGGCCCTGTCAGTTACGTCCAAACAGGTGAGCCTTTTCTTCAACAACCTTTTCGGTCTGAACCTCTGGCAACAGATATTAACCACGGTGAGGGTCTTGAAGAGGAACTAGACTGGGACACAGGTGTTTTGGGTTCCATCCCTGGGTGACTTTGGGCAGGACACTTCACCTCCCTGTGTCCCCGTTCCCCATCTGTAAAGTGGAGGTAATAACCCTTCCTTTGTCTCGTGCCTTCTTAGTCCCTGCCCCAAAGAGTTTACAGTCCGTCTTGTACAAAGCCGAGCTCTGCTTGAGGCCTCTGGGTTCTACTGTAATACAAAGAAATACTAGTTATAATGGAAACTGTCCTACCTCGATGGTGAGCCACTCAGTTGGATGTGAAATCTCGGAAATGCTCATTTAAATGCAAGTTTCAGCCAAAGGCGGGATATAGTGACTGGGAATCGGATCCACCAAAACTTCTGCTGTCCCTAGGAATAGCCTCTCTTCCCATCCATGCGCCATAGCCCTTCAAGAAGGGCATTCTCTTCCCATACACTCTCTTTTCTGCCCCCTGACCCAGGGATTTCTTGCTGTGTCCACCCTGGCTCAGCTCTGGGACGGACTCAGTGGGTCAATTTCTCCAGTCCTCACTCAGGCAGACATGTTTTGTGACAGCCCCTTATTAGACCGAAGAAAGCCCTTTATTCATGCCGGGCTAACTACTGATAGCTCTGCCTTCTGGGACCTTGAACTTGGACCTTATCCACATTTGGGGTGGGGGGGAAAAAGGAAGTGCTTTTGTGTGTGTGTGTGTGTGTGTGTGTGTGTGTGTGTGTGTGTGTGTGTAGTTCCATCAGAGATGGTATATGGGCAGAGTGCAGATGAGGACTTAGAAATAAATGGAGCTTCTTATTCCATGAGCTACACAGTTCATTCTAGATCTTCAGAATAAAAGAGTTTATCCCTCTATTATCACAACTGTAGACAGATATGGAGACCGTTGTGTATGCTACAAGCATACCTGGCCTTGATACATCTGGCTACCTTGGGTGAAGCACAAACATTTGGCTTAGTGGTTAGCTACATGTGTGTTCTTTTACTCCAGTTACAGGAATGGTCGGGCCAATGGCGAGGGACGTGGATAGCCTGGCTCTCTGCATGAGAGCGCTCCTGTGTGACGACATGTTCCACCTGGACCCCACCGTGCCACCCCTGCCCTTCAACGAGGAGGTAGGTCACTGAACGTTAGATGGTCACAGTGGTTAGGCTCCTTCTTTTGCTGAAATGTACATTGTGGTCTAAAAAGCCGTGACGATGTTGGCTGAGCTGGCCGACGTCTTCACATCCCACTACCTGGTATCCTTGGGGTCAGGGCGTGGGAGGACACCCTCTGGGATCCCTCTGACACGGGGAGGCCCTGGAATGTGTGGGGCTTGAAGGAGGCTGTTGGCTAGAACCTCGGAGACAGAGCGAATAACAGAGCTGAGCACCCATGATGGAATCACAGCCACAGGGCTTGTTGGGAGAGAGAGGCCACTGGGGACAGGGCTGGTGGCACAATCTTTGAGCTGGGAGATGGGAGGGAGCAGAATCAGGACCTCATAGGATTGGGCTGAGGGTGGAGGTTTGCCCATCATTAGTCCCAGCTGGGAAGAGTCTGGCTGATCGTGGTTTAATCCCATTATTCCCACAGTTCTAGAGACGTTAAGGGCAGATATGTCTCCTTTCAGGTATACTCCAGTTCCACTCCCCTTCGGATCGGGTACTACGACACAGACGGCTATTTCCTGCTACCTCCCTGCACGAGACGGGCTGTGCATGAAACCAGGACGTTGTTGCAGGAGGCTGGACACATGGTACGTTCAGTGGCACCGACCTGTTTGTTCATAGCCAGCTTCATTCACATGGGCGATCTGACTACATGAATCAAAGCGATAAGGAGAAGCAATCTGACTGACTGCAAGGTAGAGGTTCATTAACCCTCTGAAGCCTACCAGGTCTCATGCCAGATAGCAACAGAGAACCAGATATTTGTACCTAGTTATTACACTACCTTGATTGTGACTGGGGTGAAACATATAATGATTAAAATGCCTTTCACAAATACGGGAGGATCAGCTAACGAGAAGATCTTGCAACTAGAGATAGTTGGGAACTGGAATCTTTGTTCCATGGGAAATTCCAACATTTCAGAAAAATATTTTGTCCCGAATCAAAATGAAAAACCAAAATTTCAACATCTCCATGAAACAAAACTCTTGAAAACTTTGCTTCAGCTCAACGGGTGTTTTGTTTAATTTTCAATTTCGGTTTCGTTTCCATTTTGGTATTTGTTTTTTTTTTTATTTTAAAATACACTTCAGCATTATTGAAATGCTTCATTTTGATATTTTTAAAAGCAAAATTTGGTTGAAATCAGCATGTTCCTGGGGAATTTCAGTTGCGATAAAACGGCCTTTTCCGATGGAAAAAGACATCTTCAGTCTGCTCTAATTGGTCTCCTTTCCATTCAGAGGTAGCACTCCGCCTGCCTCTTGCACATTAGTATTTAAGATGTTGTCTAGGTATTTCTACTGTACTCATATCTGTGTCTTGTAGTCTCTCTATCCCATGTAAATTATTCATCCAGTTTCAGACAACCAGATGAGTTGTTCTGGGGGACAGATAGACACTCTCGGTAATTCTTCTGTGTTAACTGGCTCCACTAAAGTCTGTAGTATCTTTTGCTCTTAATTTTAAAAACAAAAACAAACGCAGTATTTATGTAGGACCTGTGGGCTAGGTGAAGTAAACTGGTGACCTCCGTGGAGCTACGCTGGTTTTATTTTCACCAGCAAAGGACCTGATCCTATGTGTTTTGGTGTTGCTTTTACCCTTTGGCAAGGGTTTTAGTGGCTAAGAAACTGGGAGTGCAGATACTTTGGTTCTAGTCCTGATTCTCTGTGGACTTCCCATGTGACTTCGGGAAAATCACTTATGTTTTTTGGGCCCCGGCTGTAAAAAGAGGCTAATCATACCTTTAGAGGGTGCTTTTGGATCTTTTGTAGAAGATGCTGTACAGTATGACTGTATGGTATTATTTTTAGTAAGTCAATGTCAAAGGAAAAGGATAAATTGAATACAAGAAAACAGGAAAAGCTTTCTCCCCTCTCCTCTCAACTTTCTTTTAAAATCTAAGTCAGGGATCGGCAACCTTTCAGAAGCGGTGCGCCGAGTCTTCATTTATTCACTCTGATTTAAGGTTTCACGTGCCAGTCATACATTTTAACATTTTTAGAAGGTCTCTTTCTATAAGTCTATAATATAGAACTAAACTATTGTTGTATGTCAAGTAAATAAGGTTTTTAAAATGTTTAAGAAGCTTCATTTAAAATTAAATTAAAATGCAAAGCCCCCCCCCCGGACCGGTGGCCAGGACCCGGGCAGTGTGAGTGCCTCTGAAAATCAGCTCACGTGCCGCCTTCGGCACCTGTGCCATAGGTTGCCTACCCCGATCTAAGTATCTTTACATTCATATTATGCAGGAACTCTTCAAAAACAACCCACTACCACTGATGAGCGTTATTACACTCCTTGGTGTGTTCATGCCACTCAGTCTCCAGCAAATGACCCTAGGCAGGAGTTAAATGATGATAATATTATGGGCTACTATGCAGCTTGCACGCTCAGAAGAGTCCCGGGTGCAGATGGGTGTTGGGCGAGAGTCCTGTTTATCCTGCAGATCTTGGCTATATGGAGGTAGGATGGTCTTGTGAAGAAAGCACTGCAGTGACACTCCGGAGATCTGGGTTTAATTCCTGGCTCTGCCAGGCAAATCACCTGATCTCTTCCTTCCCCGCATTAGTTTGTAGTAATGAGTGTAGTTTGATTGTAAGGGCAAGGGCTGCATTGCAACAGGATTGGGTTGCCTAAATCTCTTAGGACCTTTTAGATTGCAAGTCCTTTGGGGCAGGGACTGGCTCTTACCAAGTGTACGTACAGCGCCGAGCACAGCGGGGCGCCGATTTCAGGTGGGGCCTCTGCATTCTACCGGAATATAAGAAATCACAATGAAGTATTGTCCCCTGGTTTTTGAACCACCTCGTTTTTCACCCAGCTGATCCCGTTCATCCCCCCGCGGATCGACTACGTCATGAACGAGCTCTTCATGAAGGGCCTCTTTGCCGATGGTGGCGCTGCTTTACTTGAGAAATTGTAAGTGTGACCGAGGCTGGCCAGGCGCAGAGGGGTGGGTGTAACTAGCGACAGCAGGCTGGGTCTCCACAGTGAAGTGAAGGAGCTACGGGGACACAGGATCATTGCCTAGCAGTGCTGCGGGCCTGACTGCGCTGTCTTCCGTGGAGTCGTGCCTGCTTACAGCTGTGGTGAACTTGGGCCGGGTCTGCTATGGAGGGGCTGTCCTGATAGGCCACTGGAGCTAGGCCCCACCAATGAGGCGGTGCTTAATTTGTAATGAAAGAGTTGCCAGGGCTCAAGCAAGTTTTTTACACTCGTAACTGATGCAGCAGGCCCGGAGGTGCCGGGGCTAGGAACTGCCAGGCCCGGAGGTGCCGGAGCTCTGAGCTGCCAGGCCCGGAGGTGCCGGGGCTAGGAACTGCCAGGCCCGGAGGTGCCGGGGCTAGGAACTGCCTGGCCCGGAGGTGCCAGGGCACTGAGCGGCCAGGCCTGGAGGTGCCAGGGCTCTGAGCGGCCAGGCCCGGAGGTGCCGGGGCTCTGAGTGGCCAGGCCCGGAGGTGGGGCTTGTGCTTAAACTGGAGTCAGATCCTTGGCTTAGTGTGCAGTGTAGACACAATCTTAGTCTGCCAGTGGCAGAGGAAGGAAGCACTGAACTGGGAATACGGCCTTCAGCTGGGCTATTGGGGTTCAGCCACAGAGCATGGGGCCAAATCTCATTTCCTCTGCTGCTCGAGCCCCACCTCTTGTTCTGGGCACCAGCTGCCACTGGCCTGGTACCTCTAGGCCAGTTCCTGTTGGGGATACCCAGGCATTTATCCAGGCAAGGGGCTAGCCCATAAGCCAGCTCGTTCCACTGAGTGATGCCATGAAGAAGAGTAACACGATAACCTAGGCTTGGAGGCAGGCTTTTCCAGCCTCTTGCTTTATAACAGGGGAGAGGTTATTTCTTGCGCCTTATGCAGTGGCTAGTGCACAGGACTGCAAATCAGCTGATCTGGTGACTGCCTCTTTGGGGGAGCGTGGCCTGGTCTCCAGGGGATCTCTGTCTTAGATTTATTTGTTTGCTCTCCTTGGCTGAAAGGGGCTAGCTGAGGTCCGTACTCTGTAATGAATGTCGCACATCTTCTGGCTGGGAATCAGCACTGGGTTGGCCCAGCACAGCTGGTTCATTCTGACTGCCTCCTTTCTGTCTCCCTTCCCAGTGAGCTGGACACTGTGGATCCCAACTCCTGCTCCCAGATCAATTGCTACAGACTCCCCTTTCTCCTGAAGAAGATTCTGGCTTTCTTCACCAAACCGCTGGTAAGTTACATCTTCTTCCCTTCAGTGCCGGAGAGAGGGCACGTTTCACACTCACAGCTGGCTCGGGGGGGGACTTAGGCCCCGATCCTCAGAAGGGCTAGGCACCTAATTCTCATTGACATCAATGGGAGACAGGCATGTAAATTCCTTTGAGGTCTGGTTCTGCTCCCACTCCCACCAGCTCTATACCAGTGCAACTCCACTGGCTTCAGTGCAGTTACTGCTGAATTACACAGGGCGAGTGAAAAGCAAGCAGGACCCCAGAATATAACCATCTCCTTCTGGGTAACACGTAGTGTATTGACACAGTTTGGGATAGTTGCTCGGGGAAAGGGTCAACATGGTAACCCGGCTTAGAGCCCAGCTTGTAACCTTACATCCCGAGTTAGCTCACTGCAGCGTTAGTCCTGTATATCAGTGTGAACCACGAACCATCACACCAGACACTGAGTGCAGGAGACGGCTAGGAACAAACTAATAACTCAAAAGTGTTGGTGAGCAAGTCAGCACATGGACACTAGGGAGAGACACGGGGGTGGATCCATGGGGCCTTGGAGTCCAGTGAACACTCCTTGGAAAATCTAAACATTGGGAGTGGTCCTCTCCCCATATAGGACTGTGCACAGCCTCCATAACCTTCAGATCTGAGTTCCCCACAACCCCCTGGGAGGCAGAGCAGGGATCCCCATTGTAGGTCAGCTGAGACAAGTGACTTGCCCAGGGACACACTAGAAGTCGGTGACAGAGCTGGGATTTGAACTTAGCTCTTCCAACATCCCAAGCCCCTGGGCTAGCCTTCCTCTCTTTGTGAGGCTCTTTAAACATTAATGTTGTTTTTCTGATTGGTTTAAATACTCAGACGGTCAAATCTGCCCTTGGGCAGAGGCCTCGCACTAAGCTATCCCGGGGCTAAAGTGCGACTTATGTGAGTAAAGTTTGTGCTGGCCTTATGCACAAGGTGAATTTCACCCATCAGGCAGGATGTAAACTGCTTCCCATTCTCTTCCAAGCCACAGCCTTAAGGGAAGAGAGTCTCTCTAGTGGCTAGAGCAGGCACGTAGGAGTCAGGATTCCTGAGTATTATTCCAGTTCTGCAGCTGATCACTGTGCCTCAGTTTCCCCATCAGCAAAGTGGGGATAACGGTACATGCTGACATTGAGATCCTCAGCTGTAACACGCTGTGCAAGCACAGCGGAGTGTCAGTGTTAGTATTTTGATTTTGCAGAATTAAATGTTTGGGAAAGATACATGAAGTTAAATCATTCATAATTAGGGCCCTATTAAATTCACAGCCATGAAAAATGCGTCACGGTCCGTGAAATCTGGTCTCCTGGCCAGCAGCTGCCGCTCTCTAGCTGCCCAGCTCTGAAGGCAGTGCTTCCACCAGCAGCAGCACAGAAGTGAGGGTAGCAGAACCGCAACTCCCCCTAAAATAACCTTGCGATCCCCCCTTCCTCCCACAACTCCTTTTTGGGTCAGGACCCCTACAATTACAACACTGTGAAATTTTAGATTTAAATAGCTGAAATCATGAAATTTATGATTTTTAAAATCCGATGGCCAGGAAATTGACCAAAATGGACTGTGAATTTGGTAGGGCCCTATTTATAATCTGCGGTTTTGTCACTAAAAAATTGTGCCGATGGTAAGTTTGTTAGTGGATCACTTGCAGTGTCTGTGCTTGCTTGACAAAATGTGCATCCTGGCGTGTGCCACATCAGTGCCTCTGGAGCTGTTTGCGCATAACTCCTTCCTCTGAAAACCTTTCTCGACGATCTGACCTGATTCTGGCTTCCCAATGGTGATGCTCATTGACGTTTTTATGTTTCTTTTCAGTTCCCTCGATTCTCCAGTTATTTGAATGCACTGTGTGGAGTGTGGTAAGAGGCCGTTTTTCTTCAACTTTAATAACAGCATTCTGTTCAAGTAACTATAGAAAATGGTGATTTCACAGTACAGTTTATAGCCATGTAGCAGTGGAAAGATCTTTCCAGCATAAGTTCCCTGTTTCAGAATGACTTTGTTGTGCAGACATCTGATCGCATTGTTCCTGAGAAATCGACGTGCATTGTGACATATGTTCTTTCCTAGAATCAACAGGGATGGATGAATGGATTGTAAATACTTTTTAACCAGTTGAGAAGTTGCTAGTGCCACCTGTCGGTACAATTGAAAGATTGCAAGTGATCCTTAGAGCAAACATAGAAATTGCTAATATCCGCTACTGGGAAGAATAGTCCTGTAAACAATTATTGCTGATTTGCATAACATCACAGAAGGGCATGATGGGAGGCGGTATAAACAACTAACAGTTATTACTCTAGGATCGGTGTTAATTACATCACTTCAAAGTTCCTATTGTGGCTTCATGCTGAATTGACGTGTTAATGTTAAAAGCAGTGGCCATAACACACAACGCAGTCTAGAAAAGATGGGGGTTGATTGGAAGAGAAACTGAGGCAAGGTTGGGTGGGGGGGGGAATTCAACAGAGAGAAAAAAAATTAAATTCTCAAAGCCAAATATAGGGACATTTCTGATTTGAGGCGTGTTTTCTAATTAAAAACCAAGGACTCCACGGGGTAGAAGAGTGTAAAGAAAATGGACCAAATCTTATCCCCGTGTAGCTCTCCCCTTGGTGAATAAGGCCACACCGGTTCCTTGTACGGCGTGTGTGTTATAAAGTGCATGGCAGACAGAAGGAGAGCTCTGTTGTGTAAATAGGCACACCTCTCTTGACGTCAGTGCAGCTAGGCGGGCACTAGCCCAGAATGTCTACTCCAGTGAGGGGAAAACATGGAAACCCCCCCCCCCGCCATGACGTCTGGGTGAAAGAGTCTGATAAGGGCTGAAGCTTCCTGTGGGCTAGAAAGACCCTGGCTGAGAATCGGTGAGCAGCGGCTGTGTTCCCCTGATCAGTCTCAATGACACTTTCAGCTCCACAAAGCATTTGCGCACAGGCTTAGGCCTGGGCTATGCTACGGAGTTAGGTTGGCCTAAAATGCTGCTCCCACCGATGTAACGTGCCCACTACACCGACTGAATAGCTCCACCTCCGCGCGAAGCGTAGTGCTTAGGTCGATGCAGTGAGGTCGACCCGGCGTCAGTGTAGACGCTGCGTTGCTTACATCGACTGGTGCTGCCTTTCAGAAGCCGTCCCACAATGCCCCACACTGACAGTGAAATCGGTGCAAGTGCAACTCCTGGTGAAAATGTGCGCTGCCGATGCAAGAAGCAGAGTGTGGACGTGCAAAAGCAATTCAGTGACTGCGGTGGCTGTACATCAACGTAACTTAGGCTATGTCGCCACTAGCACTTTTGTCAGTCACGGGTGTGATGAAAACCAATCCCCTGACTGACAGAAGTTTCACCGACAGAAGCACCAGTATCTCTAGTGTAGACATAGCCTTAGGTAGACTTAATTGTGTAGTGTGGACTTGCCCTGAAGCACATGCTTGAAGTTCAACGTGCATAGGTGCTTTGCCAGATAGAGATCCTAGACTCAGGGCTTGTCTATACTTACCGCGCTGGTTCGGCGGCAGGCAATCGAACTTCTGGGTTCGATTTATCGCGTCTAGTCTGGACGCGATAAATCGAACTCAGAAGTGCTCCCCGTCGACTCCGGTAATCCTGCTCGCCGCGAGGAGTACGCGGAGTCGACGGGGGAGCCTGCCTGCCGGGTCTGGACGGG
The DNA here is from genome assembly GCF_013100865.1 of Trachemys scripta elegans. NCBI lineage: Eukaryota > Metazoa > Chordata > Testudines > Emydidae > Trachemys > Trachemys scripta. Next base: position 103,702,587 of record NC_048305.1, on the reverse strand, counting down.
GGTAAGTTCGAACTAAGGTATGTTGACTTCAGCTACGTTATTCACGTAGCTGAAGTTGCGTACCTTAGTTCGATCTGGGGGTTTAGTGTAGACCAAGCCTCAGGGTCTCAGAGTTGAAGAGCAAAATATGTAAGCAGATCCCCATGCATGTAGACTCCTGCTCCTATATGGATCCCTTCTCCTTTCACTGCCGCTCTGGGCAGGCTATGAGCTCCTTGCAGGATCGGGGCCCTGGTGATGATGAGTGATGATTTTAAAAATTGTAGCCCTGCAATGTCGATGTGCTACTGAGTTTCCTGGAAATTAAAGGACCCAATAGATTTCCGCAGGAGCTACACAGTTCTGATCCAGAGCCACATTTTTTTATCCCCTTCAAATTTCAGGGCTATCTGAATCAAGGGTCTTGGTTCAGGCCATTGCAGAAACAGGGGCCAGCTATGAAATTTGCACCCCAGTTATTCTCCTGGGCCCATTCCAAATTCCCACATATTTGAAGTGTGTTTTGTGTTCAAAGAGAGTTATGTTGCCTGGCGTATCTAGAGGGGGGTGTCAGTGTGTTAGAAACCAGATGGCGACTGCATTGTGCTGTATCGATATTCCATCCATTCACACACCACCCATATGGAGACACTGGGTCCGAATCTGGTAGTGAACCAGTCACCTGCTCACTCAATAATCTCTGTCATTTTCTTATTTCCGGCTAATTTTAGGTCGCCGAAAGAATTCTCGGAGCTGCATGCTGCATTGATGGTAATGTGCCTTTTTCAATACGAAAGATAAAAAGCCACTGTTAACCAGACGTATTCCTGAGGAAATGAACTATTGCCCCAGTCTCATAGTGGCCATTTAGTTCACAAACACAATCAGTTGCACTGTCATCAACTGATACAACCTTTAAACCTCCTGGTCCCAATATCCCTTAAGCTCTTCACCCTACCATGCAACAGCACCCACTGGGACATATGCAAACTCAGCTCTTCCAGATTGGACATCTAGGTTTCTGCTAGCATCTTCCATACCACCAAAGATTTGGCATGCAGTCCCAGCACCGTGGAACATTAGCAGGAAATTACCAGCCATTTATATTGGAGAGGGAATTTTCTGTGAATATGGTAACTGTTCTAACTAGGCTCTTTTACCATGCCTAGCCTAGTGATCTCTGAATATTTGTGCTGTGCTCATGCTATGTGTTTACCGTCCACAAATATTCTAGTAAACAAGCTTTTCTAGTGCACGTGCAGGTCAAAAGTAAATGTTATGCACAAATAGTCAGTGACCGTGAATCTCGAATTGCAGAACTAGAACCAACCACAATGCAAACGTTGCAGCTCAGAGAACTGTCCCCTCAAATATGCAATTTGAAATTTGTGCTGCTGTTAGTTAGGCCCTGCACACAAGTCATCTAATCTAGCAACAGAAATCATCACAGGTGACCGATCAACCTGACAGGTCTTTGCTCAAATGATCAAAGGAGGGAAGTCAAATATTCCCAATAAGCTATTTGCAAAGAATCTGCAGACTAAGACTTATGCATTGGAGAAATTGGTAAATTGTGTGGAATAAGGAATATAAAAGAGAATTTTCCAAACTGTTTGCAGAGGGTGAAATTCATACCATGCCATGCAGAGGAGCCAGCACAAACCCCATTGACTAAGGATTTCATAGGAGTTGTGCTGACCCTCCATACAGGGGTCAATTCCACCCATTATTTTCTCCAAATAACTCACCCAGATCACCTCATGGGGCCTTAACACAGTCAGATCCACAGAGGAAAAGCCAAGTGTTATAATTACATCCTACCAATTGGGGAAATCCTGGTGCTGCCTTGTTCTAGATATACCGACGGGAATTCCTCTCCAGATGGAGAAACCTGAATCTGGATGTCATCCTGTGTCCTGTGTTAGGCCCTGCCTTCACCTTGGGGTATCCTGGGAGACTCATTGGTAAGTTGCAGTGCTAGAAAGGACTGGCCTAAGGCATCCTGCAAAAATTGAACCAAACTGAACCTCTTTGGTGGGTCAGGAACCTTTGATTAACTCGTTCTCCCCTCTCCCCAGTTTTTGCCTGCATCTGAAAACTGTTCAAGCCATTAAATCTGAGTCTGGTTGGGTGTCTTCAGATCCAGGCCATTGTATAAAGAGAGAGGCTGTTTAGATCCCCAAATTGGGGAGAAATGGGTTCTGTGTTTGACGTGGATCAATTCTGATTTCTCTCACTGATTTTGCACTGTCAGGATCCTAGACCACTGGTTAGGTTCTTCCTCTCAGGGAACTCCAGATTTTATATTGTAATAGGATGGATGGTTGCTGTCAGGAAGTTCCAGGGGGCTGACAGCCATGCAGTTCCTGTTGGCTACAGATTTGATATACTGATATCAGAAGTAAGATTTGAACTCCCGAGAATGCTAGATGCTCAAGGTGCCGCTGTTAAATTAGCTAGTGTAGGTGTGTGTCACTGCCTTGTCCTGGAGGCAGTGAGAATTGGGTACTTGTGTAACATAGGCCCTGCACTGCTAACAGCTGAGAGTGATCCTCCTTTGGCTCAAGTGGCAGGTGTCTCTGCTTTTGGAGCAGGAGGAGCTGAGTTCTAGCCCTGCTGCTGCCAGGATAATCCTAGTGTGCAGTCACAGAGTCCTATATGGCCCTGGATTTATTACCATATTCTGTCCATCACATTTCCAGCTGCTGTTTCCTCTACCATGTTGTACAACGTCTTAAACTTCCCCGCGGGGGTTGTGCCGGTGACCACCGTTACGGAGGCTGATGAGGAAAATCTGAAGCATTACACAGGGCACTACGGTGACCCCTGGGATAGGAGACTGAGGCAGGTCAGTGATGAATCCCCATTGTTTTATGGCATAGGCAGGTTAGGGTTTGGGGCAGCACGGCCTTCTTTCGACAGATCTTGCTATATCTCATCCTAGCAAACTGTCCAGGCCAGATGCAGATTTCACAGGTGAATGATTCCCTAGATCCATAGAGTCTACATGTTTCAGAGCAAGGGTGACTGTCCACCCTGGCGTGTATATAACAATCTATTATAACGATCAGGCTAGTGTGTATTTGTGCACCACTGCCATCTACTGAATGGAATCAGCACTGCTCCATGGTGTGTCATTGGCTCTATATTGTTCATGGCGATTTTCCTTTAGCTCAAGCCGCAGGGAGCTATGTTTCTGGAGTAGGAAGATCGGAGTCCTGGCCTTGAGGTTGCGATGGAGTTCCGAGCGGCAATGGCGTACAGTGTAGTGACAGCCGGGGGATGTCTTAGGTGGCCATAGATGGTTCTAATATCCACAGACATGGATGCTGTCATACCGATCCCAATGAAGGGGCTTGTAGCAAGGCCCTGACTCACCGGCACGGTGCCTCCTGCTGGGCATGTGTGAATTAGCTTTCTCAGCCCTGGAGTGCCCTCCTATGGACCGGTGTCTCACCCTCTGTTACATACCCATCTCCAGTCCCTTTATCTCCACCGTGTATAGGCCCCATGTCCCTCCCGGACCACGGTGCCCCTTACCTTGAGGTGCTGCCCCTCACCCAGGAAACCCCACTCCCCTGAGCCCACCTCGCCTCAGTGGCCCACTGCTAGTCCTCATCTAGCCCCTTTACTCAGGGGCAAATGGCAGTCTGCAATGGCCACTCATCACTGGCTAGGGGGTTGGACCTGCTGCCTTTCCCTGCAGCCGGAGTACTTCCTTAGGCCTTCCTGTCAGGCCTCAGCCTGGGAGGTCACCAGGCCTGAGCTCCCCAGCTCAGCCCGCCCTTTCTCCAGCACTACTCTTTTGAAGATACCCTGTGCTCCTAGGCAGCCCTGTCCTTCCCACCCCAAGGCTGGAGTGAGACTTCCTGCCGCCTAGCTCACAGGCCTTTTTATACCAGCCCTACCGGGCCCGGATTGGCTGCTACCTGCCTTCGCCTGATTGGCTCCTCGGGGCAGTCCTTTCCCAGAGCTGGTATTAACCCCTTTCTCTCCGGAGCGGGATGCTCGCCCCGCTATAGGGCTACTGAAAGATCACAGGGTGGTTGCTTTCTAGTTTATTGTCCCCTTGTGGGTTGGGGGTGTTGTACAGTAGACTCTGTCTCTCTCTTTGGTAGATAGGGCCCAATTCTGCTCTGCAGAGCAGAGAGGCTACTGACTAGATCCACTGCTACAGGGTCCCTGCTGGGCCAGGGAAAATTTCTCCGGGGTGGGCCAGGCCGCTGTATCCTGGCGAGTACTCTAGTGGCTGACCACCGGTGCACAGCCAGGCCCACCTAGCTCATGGCTAGCTTTGCAGCTGCTGGCAAAATAACCTGCAACCCAACTCCCCTGGGGAACGTGGGTCATGGCCTAATGTATTGCCAGCCGCACTCTTGGCCACAGCGCAGTCAGCGGGTGTGATGGCAACACGTGCAGCTATACCCAAGGGAACTTTCCTTGAGCTAGCTCAGGCCGGGAGCAGTGAAGCCATGGCAACGAATGCTCCAGCGTGGGATGTACAAGCCGGCCCAGAACCCTGGATAATTACTCGTCTACGCTGCTGCGGCTTCACTGCTCCTGAGCTAGCCAGATTAAAGCTGGCGGGGGTATGTCTGCAGGGGTTCCCTTAGTCCAATCTTGGGTCCTGTGGAAGGATCCTTCCCTTCTTCTTTCATGAAGAGGAGGCTCTATAGCAGGGCTGGCCAACCTGAGCCTGGGAAGGAGCCAGAATTTACCCAGTGTGCATTGCCAAAGAGCCACAGTAATACGTCAGCAGGCCCCCATCAGCTCCCCACCCCCGCTCCCAGCGCCTCCTACCCACCGGCAGCCTGGCCGATCAGCGCCTTCCCCTCCCTCCCGATCAGCTGTTTCGTGGCGTGCAGGAGGCTCTGGGAGGGAGTGGGGAGGAGCGAGGGCACGGCAGGCTGAGGGGAGGGGGCAGGAAGGGGTGGAGTGGGGGCAGGGCCTGTGGCAGAGCCAGGGGTTGAGCAGTGAACACTCATAGACTCATAGACTTTAAGGTCAGAAGGGACCATTATGATCATCTGGTCTGACCCCCTGCATACTGCAGGCCATAAAACCGTCCCTACCCCTTCCCTGGACTCTGCTGTTGAAGTCCCCAATCCTGTTTTAGGTGACTTCAATCGGCAGAAACCCTCCTGCTAGAGATCCCTGCCCCATGCTGCGGAGGAAGGCGAAAAACCTCCAGAGGCTCAGCCAATCTGCCCTGGAGGAAAATTCCTTCCCGACCCCAAATATGGCGATCAGTAAGACCCCGAGCATATAGGCAAGAGTCTCCAGCCTGACCCCTGTCAGCCATTATACAATTTGCCTACCATTGCTTGGTTTTCCTTGACTACTATGTTTTACCATTAAACCATTCCCTCCATAAATTTATCTAACTTAATCTTAAAACCAGACAGGTCCGTCGCCCCCACCGTTTCCCTCGGAAGGCCGTTCCAATATTTCACCCCTCTGACGGTCAGAAACCTTCGTCTAATTTCAAGCCTGAACTTCCCCACGGCCAGTTTATATCCATTCGTTCTCGTATCCACATTAGTACTGAGCTGGAATAATTCTTCTCCCTCCCTCGTATTAATCCCTCTAATATATTTAAAGATAGCAATCATATCCCCCCTCAGCCTTCGCTTTGTCAGACTAAACAACCCAAGCTCCTCTAGTCTCTTTTCATACGACAGGTTTTCCATTCCTCTGATCATCCTAGTGGCCCTTCTCTGCACCCGTTCCAGTTTGAGTTCATCTTTTTTAAACATGGGAGACCAGAACTGCACGCAGTACTCCAAATGAGGTCTCACCAGCGCCTTGTACAACGGAAGCAGGACCTCCTTATCCCTACTAGATATACCTCGCCTAATGCATCCCAAGACAGCATTGGCTTTTTTCACCGCCATGTCGCATTGTCGACTCATAGTCATCCTGTGGTCTACGAGGACCCCTAGGTCCTTCTCCTCTTCCGTTACTTCTAACCAATGTGTCCCCATCTTGTAACTAAAATTTTTATTAGTCATCCCCAAATGCATCACCTTACACTTTTTACTATTAAATTTCATCCTATTTCTGATACTCCAATTCACAAGCTCATTCAAGTCTCCCTGCAGGATATCCCTATCCTCCTCCGAATTTACAATGCCTCCCACCTTTGTATCATCCGCAAACTTTATCAGCCCACTTCTGCAATCGGTTCCGAGGTCCGTTATAAATAGATTAAATAAAATGGGTCCCAAAACCGAACCTTGAGGCACTCCACTAGTAACCTCCCTCCAACCTGACAGTTCACCCTTTAATACGACCCGCTGCATTCTCCCCATTAACCAATTCCTTATCCACCTCTGGATTTTCATATCGATCCCCATGTTTTTCAGTTTAACCAATAATTCCTCATGGGGTACAGTATCAAACGCTTTACTGAAATCCAGGTATATTAGGTCCACCGCATTTCCCTTATCTAATAAATCCGTTACTTTCTCAAAGAAGGAGATCAGATTCGTTTGGCACGATCTGCCCTTCGTAAAACCATGTTGTAATTTATCGCAATTGCCACTAACCTCCAGGTCCTCAACTAGTTTCTCTTTCAGAATTTTCTCTAACACCTTGCACACTACAGATGTTAAACTAACAGGCCTGTAGTTACCCGGATCACTTTTTTTCCCTTTCTTGAAAATAGGAACCACATTAGCTATTCTCCAGTCTAACGGGACCACCCCCGAGTTTACAGATTCATTAAATATTATCACTAACGGGCCTGCTATTTCCCGCGCCAATTCCTTCAATATTCTCGGATGAAGATCGTCCGGTCCTCCCGACTTAGCCCCATTAAGGCATTCAAGTTTTGTTTCTACCTCGGATACGGTAATCCCCCATCCTGAATGCCCCTCTGTAGTGGTGCTAGTATCCCTAATACCTTCATTGGCCTCATTGAACACCGATGCAAAATATTCATTGAGATATTGCGCCATGCCTAGATTGTCTTTAATCTCCTCTCCGGCAATAGTCTTCAGCGGTCCCACTTCTTCTTTCTTTGCTTTCTTCCTATTTATGTGGCTGTAAAACCTCTTACTATTGCTTTTAATTCCCCTCGCTAGGTCCAACTCTACACGGCCTTTGGCCTTTCTCACTCTATCTCTACATTCTCTGACTTCGCTAAGGTAAGTTTCTTTACTAATCCCTCCCCTCTTCCACTCTTTGTACGCTTTCTGTTTTTTCCTAATCGCCCCTTTGAGTCGGTCGCTCATCCAGCTCGGTCTAAATCTCCTGCTTTGTAATCTTTTTCCCTTTTTTGGAATGCAGGCCTCCGACAGCTCATGCATCTTTAACTTGAAGTAATCCCAGGCTTCTTCTGCCTTTAGATCCATTAATACGTTTGCCCAATCCACTTCCCTTACCAGTCCCCTTAATTTGTTAAAATTGGCCTTTTTAAAATTATAAACCCTAGTCTTTGACTTAATTCTGTTACTCCTCCCATGTATTTTAAACCGAATTAGCTCATGATCACTGGAGCCCAAATTGTCCCCCACTACCACTTCCTCAACGAGGTCCTCACTACTTACCAGAATCAAATCTAAAATGGCCTCCCCCCTCGTCGGTTCAGCTACCACTTGATGAAGGAATTGATCAGCAATCACATCTAGGAACATCTGAGCCCTATTATTACTACTAGCGTTTGTGCCCCAATCTATATCCGGAAAGTTAAAGTCCCCCATAATTACACAGTTTCTATTAGTAATTACTTCTCTAAAGACATTAAATAGTTCCTTATCCATATCCTGGGTCGATCCCGGCGGTCTATAGCACACTCCAAGCACTATCCCCGGAGAGGCTCTAGTAGTCCTATTACCCAGTGTGAGTATTGCCCAGACGGACTCTGTGTTATCTAATCCATCAACTATTATTTCTTTACAGCTTATTTCACTATTGACATACAATGCCACCCCCCCACCTTTACCTTTGTCCCGGTCTTTCCTAAACAGCGCATACCCCTCCATACCTGCGTTCCAGTCGTGACTGCCATTCCACCATGTTTCTGTTATTCCTACGATATCTGGTTTCAGCTCTTGGACCAAGAGCTCCAATTCCTCCATTTTATTACCTAGGCTTCTGGCATTGGTGTATAAACACCCTAATGTATGTTGTTTAGCCTGTCTCCCATTAGAAGCACTGTAAGTTGCGGGCCTCCTTGCGTCCGTCCCCCCTGTCCTTCCTATGTCCGATCTCATCTCCCTGGCTATGTCTCCTCTCATTTTACTCACCTTTTCCATACTGGAATCTGGCGTGGAGATTAACTGTGCATCTCCCAACCTTCTCCCCAAACTTCCTAGTTTAAAGCTCTTTTGATAAGATGAGCCAGCCTCCCTCCCAGAAGTCTATTTCCTTCCCTACTCAGGTGAAGCCCATCCCGCGAGAACAGGTTTCTGTCCCCGAAAGCCTCCCAGTGGCCATACATCCCAAAGCCCTCCTTATAGCACCACTCTCTTAGCGAACTATTTATTCTCACAATCCTATCAGCCCTTTGCTGCCCTTCCCTTGGAACTGGCAGAATCCCACTAAAGATAATCTGAGCCTCTATCTCCTTGAGCGTCTTCCCCAGCCTAGCATAATCTCCCTTGATTCTCTCTAACGAGAACCTAGCCGTGTCATTCGTTCCTACATGAAGGATTATCAAGGGGTTCTTACCTGCTCCTTTTAGGATCCTTTTCATCCGCAGGTCCACATCGCGTATCTTTGCGCCCGGTAGACAGCACACCCTTCTGTTCTCCGGGTCCGACCTGGTCACAGGCCTGTCCAATCTCCTCAGTAATGAGTCTCCAATTACATACACCTGCCTTCGCCTGGCAACAGTGCGATCTAGTAATCTAGTCTCTAATCCCTCTAGTCCTGACCTGTGCCTGTTCCTATCTTCCCTTATGCTCCCCCTTATGCCTTCCTGATTCCTCCCGGGGCCCAGAATTGGTGCTGTCTCCATCAACTCCTCCCCTCGCTCTCTCGGACTAGCTGCTCTTCTCTTCTTCCTCACTCTCCCACCTTCAGCCGCCACCTGCTGCCCCTCCACCTCGCTATCCAAACACTCGAACCTATTCCTGAGTTCTATTCCCCCCTCGCTGGCCCTTCTTTTCCTTGGCCTGCTTCTCACAGTCACATGCTTCCACCTCCCATGTTCTCCCCCTTCCATTCCCCTCTCACTGTCCTCTGCCTCTATCTGCGCTGCAGGACACTCTCCTTCAGCCCCTCCTTGCCTGTCCTCCATCAGCTGCTCAAACCCCCGCCTAAACTCCACCAGGGTATCTACCTGCATCTCTAGCCCCTTAATCTTTTCCTCCAGTAACACTATCAGGCGACACTTCATACAAACATACCTGTGTTCCAGCTCCCCTGCTAGGACCATATACATACCACAGCTTCCACATGCAGCCATCTGCATTCTGTCTGCTCCTGCTGCCTGGCTCATGCCTGCTGCGCTCCCTGCCCACAGCACCTGTGGACTCAGAGCACACACCACACCGTGCCCTCCTGCCTCCCCCCTTACCTCCCCCTGCAAACTCCCTCTCAAACTCCCCTGTTAGCCGCCCTGTTTGCTGCCTCCGGTGCCGCTGCTCGGCACATTGGAAAGTTGGCGCCTGTAACTCCAGCCCGGAGTCGGTGCTTGTACAAGGAGCCGCATGTTAACTTCTGAAGAGCCGCGTGTGGCTCCGGAGCCGCAGGTTGGCCACCCCTGCTCTATAGGTCCTGCTCCCCACAGCAGCACAGGTCCTTGAGTTTCCCTAATAATATTCCACGGCTTTTCTCTCCTCTGCAGGCTGTGGAAGGAGCCGTGGGGCTGCCCGTGGCGGTGCAGTGCGTGGCTCTGCCGTGGCAGGAGGAGCTGTGCCTTCGGTTCATGAAGGAGGTGGAGAGACTGGCCCAGGGGCAGAAAAAGCAAACTGAGGATAACTTGCAGAATGATGTGCATACAAAGGGGCAAAGTGAGGTGCAAGCGCAAGCATCCCGCTTGACCGTGCAAACGAACATGCTAATGGATGTGCAAAGAACACTAGCTCAAACTGATCTGGTCACTGACGTGCAAACGGATGTGCCAAAAACAGGATCTCAAACTGATTTGTTAGCTGATGTTCAACTGCACGTGCACCCACAGTCCTCTGGCCCTGACGTGCAACCAGACGTGCAAACACAACTAACCCAACCAGACACTGAAACTCAGCCATGCCCATCTGAGACGCAAACACAGACTTCCCAACCTGACATGCAAACACAACTAACCCAACCTGACGTGCAACCTGACGTGCAACCTGATGTGCAAACACAACTAACCCAGCCTGATATGCAACCTGATGTGCAAACACAACTAACCCAACCTGACGTGCAACCTGACGTGCAACCTGATGTGCAAACACAACCAACCCAACCTGATGTGCAAACACAGGCTTCCCAATCAGATGTGCAAACCCAACCAACCCAACCCGACATTGAAACACAACCATCCCACCCTGACGTGCAACCTGATGTGCCAACTGCCTAATGAACAAGGAGCGCTCTGCCCCCCATTAAAATTCAGCCAGCTCTGGCCCTGGCCGTTGTTTAGCATCACCAACGCACTTTTATTGGGGACCAGAAGTGAAGAACACCATGTGCAGCTGAAAGGAGAATTGGGATCGGCTGATGTAATTACCCACATCTCTGTTTGATTAGGACTCCAGAGCCAACCCCCAGCTCTTGTGAAAAGTGACAGTTTGGTCATGAGAACTACATTTGAACTCCCAAAGTTGGCACCTCCCCCGTAGCACAGCGCCCCCGAGCACAGAACTGGGGCATTTGTTCAACATGGAAGCCACGAAGAGAGAAACCGAATAAAACCCGATTTGCAAGTCCTAGAGCCCTTGGGGTTTGTGAACCTGGGAAGGTGGAGGAATTGAATGGCTTCTCTTAATGGCAAATGGCCACACCTCTCACAACGATCCTCTCCTCTTCACGGAAGCTTGCAGCACTCGGTGCTTTTAGCGCTCTTAGGAATGGGGCAAGTGAGTCTCTTAAAAAAAGCCAGGCACTAATCACATTTCTTCTGCCTGGGGGGGGGGGGGGGGGGGGGGAGGTTAGTGCTTGCGAGGTGCTCAGGGGCTAGAGTCCAAGAGCCTCCATGCAAACAGCCTGGCAGCTCAGAGCCCCGGCACCTCTGGGGCTGGCAGTTCCTATCCCCGGCACCTCTGGGGCTGGCAGTTCGTATCCCCGGCACCTCTGGGCCTGGCAGTTCGTATCCCCGGCACCTCTGGGCCTGGCAGCTCAGTGCCCCGGCACCTCTGGGCCTAGCAGCTCAGTGCCCCGGCACCTCTGGGCCTGGCAGTTCCTATCCCCGGCACCTCTGGGGCTGGCAGTTCCTATCCCCGGCACCTCTGGGCCTGGCAGCTCAGTGCCCCGGCACCTCTGGGCCTGGCAGTTCGTATCCCCGGCACCTCTGGGCCTGGCAGCTCAGTGCCCCGGCACCTCTGGGCCTGGCAGTTCGTATCCCCGGCACCTCTGGGCCTGGCAGCTCAGCACCCCGGCGCTTCTGGGCCTGGCAGCTCAGTGCCCCGGCACCTCTGGGCCTGCTGCATCAGCGATGAACGTCAAAAAATTGCCTGAGCTTTCATTACAAACTCAGCACTGCGAATGAGCATAACTCTGGAATCTGCTTCGCTCTCCCAAACCCCACCTGGTGCTCCCCTCTTGCCCCCTCTGAGGTGGCCTGGGACCTGGCTTCTTGAGCTCCTGCCAACTGAGTGACGCTGGCGCAGAAGCACATCCCTTACTGGAACGATGGAGTCCTCGCCTTGGCATTCGTCTCCCTTGATCCAAAATAGTCCGAATCTGTTGACCTTCGGGACACGCTACAAGCCCATCTCTTTCCCCAGGCTTGCGGGGAGGGCTGAGCGTGAGTGGGTGGCGTGCAAGGTTCCTCCAGGGCTGTGAGGGGGGGGATAGCTCCTGAAAAAGAGTCGCAAAGGTTTAGTGGTTAAGCCACTGGGCTAGGCCTCGGGAGATATAGGTTCTGTTCTCAACTCATCCGCAGCCTTCCGGCCTAACTCTCAGAGATGTCGAGTATCCACAGCTTTCATTGGCTTCAATTAGAGCTGTGAGTGCTTGAAACGTTCCCCGTGTGATCTTAGGCCTGGCACACTGATCACTCGGTGCCTCGGTTTCCCCCCTAGAATCAGAATTTCCCACCTCACAGCGGGTGAGGGTGAGGTTCAATTCCTTAGTGCTTGGGAGGGGCTCAGGTGCGACAGTACAAAATCCTCTGTACAAAGAGATGGGGAGCAAAGAAAAGGGACCCTCAAGCCCAGCTTAAAACTTGGGTCACCCTCGGCAGCCTTTGAAGTCAGGTCTCCAGAGGTGAAAGACTGATGACCAAACCCTGTGCTCCCAAACTGTTATCCATGGGTCACTCATGACTCGGAGAGCTGGCTGGTCACGTGGGGCTGGCTCCACCCCCTCCTTTCCGCCACCGGAATACAGGGAAGAAGCAATCTTCCCTCGTCTGTGTCCTGTTGGTCTCGGTGTTTGGTCATGCTGTGTGCCCGTGGAGTTTCCTGTGAGTTCTCCCAAAGGGAGGGAGTTTGATCACAGCTGGAAGAAGCAGGGGGGCTAGGTCCCCAAAACACACAGATCCTCCAAGATCGGTGCTGATTTGCCCCCAGATCTGTGGAGTGCCAGTGCCTCTGGATTGGGTCCCTGTGTTTTCCTGCCAGCATGGCTCTGGGAGGCATCATTCCTCTTCTCTGCCAGTTGCTGCTGGAGGGTGACTTCTTGATCTCTGTGTTATCCATGGGAGGTGCCACAGCTCTGGGTCCTCCCGCTCCAGCCGGCACCTAGCTGAGCCCCCATCTTCCAAGCCACCCACTCCTAGTCCCACTGGGTCCTCCCATCCACCACCTGTGTCGCTTTCAATGGAGGTCTGGGTCCTCCTCGGCACTGCAGTCAGGCCGAGTCACACCAGCTGAGGATCTGGCCCTGGTCCTGTAATTGGTTTCCCTGTGCAGCATGATGGCAGAAAATTAAGGCCTCGCTGTGATCGACGTCGCCTTCCTCTCACCTCCTTGCAGATTAACTTGGGGCCTAATTTCTAGCCGGGAATGCCGGCGTCGCAGCAACCCGAGTCAAAACAGCTTTGCATTTAATGTGAACATTAAAAAAGAAAGAGCGAGAGAGAAAGAAAAAGAAAATGTAAGTCGCTAAAAATATTCCCGCAGTTGTTTTACACAGCTGAATGAAGATAATTGTATTGGCAATTGTGAGTGATTACTGTATTATCTGCAGTCAGAGAAAGTTATTTTTTGAACGCTAAGGGAATTAATGATACATAAAACTATGTTCATAGTGACTGCATTCATCAGCAGAAACGCTTTGCAGAACACTGCCGCACTGTGATTACTCCAACCGGCTTGGAAAGGGGGTCGGGGGGAGAGATAGGTGGATTCTGGATATTGCCAAAGATTTACATACATTTACATTCGGAAAGGCTGATCGCCGCCCGAGCTGATTACGTGGGAGCAGAGTCTAACTGATCTCCTGGCTCGAAAGCCTCAGTTTGGTCACTTCCCTTTTATTGGTGGCGCCTGCATATATATTAAAGCAAGGGGTGTGTGTGTGTGTGTGTGTGTGAGAGAGAGAGAGAGAGAGAAATTCAGTTTAAATGATCTTGGGTAATAAAACCTTTCAAGATGCAGCCGGTAGCTTTGTACAGCCTGAAATGCTCTTCATAATCACAGGCAAACAGTCAAATCTTTAAGGGAGACAAGGTGCGGAGGTAATATCTTTTATTGGACCAACTTCTGTCGGTGAAAGAGAAGAGGTTCTGAGCTACATGGGGGTCTGGGAAAGGTCTCTCCTCCTGGGACCAACCCGGCTACAACAACATCGCAAACCACACATCTTTAAGGGGCGCTCTGTATTTGCCAACTCTCCGTACATTGAAGTGACTGATTCTGAAATAATTGAGTAACCTGTGAGTTGATTCGTAGGGGCCCAATCAAGAGCCCACCGGAGTGGTCTTGGATCCACCTGTGGACTTTATAGCTACCCCGGGTCTTTTGTAGTATTCTGCTGGCCCTTTGGAGAAGAACAGGGGCTAGTCAATAAAGGGAGCGTAGAGATGGCTGCCAGACGGAGCAGCCCTCGGTGGAAAGTCTGAGATTGCCTGACTCTTAGGGTATGTCTATACTACCCGCTGGATCGGTGGGCAGCGATTGATCCAGTGGGGGTCGATTTATCGCGTCTAGTCTAGATGCAATAAATCGACCCTCGAGCGCTCTCCCGTCGACTCCTGTACTCCAGCTCGGCGAGAGGTGCAGGCGAAGTCGACGGGGGAGCGGCAGCAGTTGACTCACCGCGGTGAAGACACCACGGTAAGTCGATCTAAGTACGTTGACTTCTGCTATGTTATTCATGTAGCTGAAGTTGCGTAACTTAGAGCCATCCCCCCCCAGTGTAGACCAGGCCTTAGACACAGTGGAGGTGTCTGGGAACCCTTGCAATCAGCCTGAATTTAAGGAGTCTGTAAGTCAACTGTGTACAAATGACTAGATAAAGGGTCAGTTCTGTGACAGTGAAACCTGCCTAAAACAGCCACTCACAGGACTGACACCAGCCGGATGATCACTGGAGTAATCGGGGCATGGGGCATCCTTTGAGGGGGTCTCGTAACATGGGAGGTTAATTAATTCAGGCTGTTGCCTTGATCCTGCCCCAATAAGGGGAGTTAATACACAAAGAGATGAGCTGCTGCCGTAAGTGATTTTCAGTGGGAGAGACTGGGTCCAATTATCTGCTGTGCTTCCAAGGTGCCCAGCACTGGGGCAGGTGGCTCCCAAGCTGCCCCCAGTGTACATGAGAGCCATCTCAGCTGGCTCTGAGATACAACAGCCCATCCTACATTGAAGCCCAGTGACGGCATATGCGACGGGCCCACCCCCAGCCCACCAGGGGTTGGCTGAAGGCACCTGGGCCTGAGCCCTGGCACGTTGCAGAGTCTGCAGAACAGAATAATGGTCCAGTGGTTAGAGCGCAGGCCTTCGGGGAGCTGGGGTCAGATCTCTGCTCTGACACAGACGGCCTGTGTGCCCATTGACAAGTCACTTAGGCTATGTCTACGCTGCAGCTCTGGGTGTGGCTTGCAGCTTGCGTGAATGTACCCCCGTGTGAGCTAGTTTGCTCCACATAGACGCTTGCAAGTCCCCATAGTTTTTCTGTGCCTCAGTTTCCCATTTGTACAATAGGGACAACCGCACATCCCTACCTCACAGGGATGTTGTGAAAATAAAGACTGGGAGATGCTTGGGGGCCAGGGACATTATTTGCTGTCGGAGGTGGGAGGCGGCTGCCCCACACAGGTAGATGGAGGGTTAAAGCAGCCTTGAGGGAGCCTGCACAAAACCCAACCAATGGGAGGACGGCTTGTCGAGAGCCAATCAGGGGATGGCTTGTTGAAGCAGCCAATCAGGGCCAGGGAGGGCCGTATAAGAAGGGCTTCTCAATATAGCAGGGGTAGTCCCTCCCTGAAGGGTGAAGGAAGAGGACACTAGCTAGAGCAGTGCTGGGCAGGGTCAGCAGAGTAGGAGAAAGCTCCAGGCTGCCGTAATGAGGCCCTGATACAAGGGCGGAGAAGGTGCTGGGGCTGCGGGGAAGTGGCCCAGGGAAGGAGACAGCAGAGTTGGAGGGGGGGCGGTATGTGGCTGCTGGCTATTCGGTCCCTGGGTCAGGACCTGGAGTAGTGGGCGGGCCTGGGTACCCCCCGTTTGCCCCCACTGGCCACTGAGGGGAGCGGCCAGTGCATGGACTGCAGTCTGCCCCTGAGACGAGTGGCTGCAGATTGCCACTGAGGCAAGTGGGTGGACTGAGGACTATCGGTCTCCCGGAAGTGGGGAAAGAACCAAGTGAGGCACAGCTGGAGGGCTGTGTCCAGAAGAGGAGGACATGGTCCAGGGAGCGATGTGGGTCCTGGAAGTGGAGACAGAAGTGACGATGGGTGAGATGCCACCTGAGGAGGGCGTGCTGGCGACCTTGAGCTAATTCCCAGAACGGCCAGCAGGAGGCGCTGTGGTGGCAAGTGAGGTGCCCCGTTACACCCCCACAGACCTTTGGTTTGCTCCCTCCAACTTTACATAGGTCTATATGCTCCATTCCCCCTCCCCCCAGGCGTTGCAGGATATTATATAATCACATAATGTTCTATATGCTGACACAAATTTGCTCCCCCTCCCTGAATTTTTCTGAAATGACACCCCCCTAATGGGAGCCATATAACTCCCCTAGATATATTTAATGGATCCTAAATGCTAGAACAAGGGACAGAGTCTGTCCTACTGTTGGATGGTTTTATGCCCAGAATTTAGGTATTTTTAGTAATAATAATGAATCATAAATACTCTTAATTTAATAGATATTTTAAAATATCAGTGAGACCCAGGTTTGCTTGGCTTCACCATGCCACCACTGCCCTACAAACATTGCACCTCGTGCTAGGCCTGAGAACCAGCCTGTGAAGCCGATGGGACCCAAAAGAGAATTGCGTGCTACTATTTTCAATATCCAGGAGGAAGGACTTAACAAAAACTAAATGCAGGGTACTTAGATCTTACAAGCATGTCCAGCCTCAATCACCTAAGGGGTTACAATCAGATAAGAACATTTGCTTTATATATATATATATATATACTCTATACTCTGATTCTTAACTTGGCTTATCGTTTTATTTTGTGTCACATATAGTTAGAGAGACCGATGCTGCTGGGCAATGTGGCCTTTCAAATTTAAACCACTAGAGGGCGAGATTGAACTTCCATCCTGCCATTTGATGTGGGTCACCCAAACAAAGTGGGGGATTTTTGCTAAGAACCTGGTGCTGAAAGCCGACCCTCTACACACACTAGGGTGAGCAGACAGCAAATGTGAAAAGTCGGGACAGGGGGTGGGGGGTAATAGGAGCCTATATAAGAAAAAGACCCAAAAATCGGGACTGTCCCTATAAAATCGGGACATCTGGTCACCCTAACACACCCCCATTGACTTCTGAACAGCTGGTTGTTGAGGGCTCTAGTCATGCGCCCGGAGTATTTTTAATAACGAAAGGGGTCTAAAATCTAGTCACTAGAATTAAAGGGACATGGTCAGCTAACTTAGAATCAAAACATAGGTGTGGGGTCAAATGTTGGCCCCATTGAAGTCAGTGGGAGCGTTGCCAGTGATTCAGTGGGGGCAGGATTTCACCCCTAGTGTTTAAAAAAGAAAGGGAGCAGGCAGATGACAGGTGGATAGAAATTCCAGCATGAACGGTTTGAATTTTTTTAGTGCTGCAAACAATTTAAGTAGCAAGGTTAGATCTAAGCGTCCCCCTGCATAAACAACTCAGCATGGTGCTAGTGCCGGAGAGCCAGCCAGGATGTGACACGGACTATACAGGGCCTGGCTTTGCTGCAGAGTTAATTTGATCCGGATTAGCCCAGCTCGGGTGCGTGCAGCCAAGCTGCAAAGCCCAATCCCGAATTACTGTGTCCTCACTGGTGCTGCATTTCCCTTATAGCATAGGCACCAACTTCTGCTCCTGCCGGTGGGTGCTTGACCCTGCTCTGCCCCCAGCCCCGCCCCGACTCCACCCCTGCCCCGCCCCCACAAGCCCCTGCTCCACCCCCATTCCAACCCCTTCCCCAAAGGCCCTACCCCCTCCCTGCCCCTATTCCGACTCCTTCCCCAAATCCCTGCCCTGGCCCCGCCTCTTCCCCTGGATGCGCCATGTTCCTGCTCCTCCCCTCCCTCCAAGCACACTGCCAAACAGCTGTTTGGCAGCGGCTGGGTGGGAAGCGCTGGGAGGTAGGCGGAGGAGCAGGGACGCAGCACGCTCAGGCGAGGAGGAGGAGGTGGGACGTGGGGGCAGGGGGAGCTTGGCTGCCGGTGGGTGCAGAGCACCCACTAATTTTTCCCCATGGGTGCTCCAGCCCGGGAGCACCCACGGAGTCAGCGCCTATGCCTTGTGGTGTCGTAGGCACATCTGGGGCACATCCCGTGGTTCTTTGTGCTGCACTAAGCTGAGCCACTGTAGTGGTCTGTGGGAGTGTGAGTCTGTCCGGTTGGGCACGCAGGGGGAATAGTGGGAAGGCACTGCAGGACAATCAGTCCTGGAGTGGTTTAGCCTGTGTCTTCATTGCAACGAGGGTGTGGGTTTCAGCCTGAGTGACAGTGATTCTAACTTTTTTTGCCCCAGCATTGATGGCCAGATCCCAAGCACCTGCTGCTCCGGTGTTCAGCGCCCCTCAAGATTCGGCCCTTTTTCTTCACTCATTCATTGGCATGCCTCCAGCACTCAGGAGTGTAGTGCTGGGCAGATACTCTAGAAAGTGCTGAACGTTCTCAGAGCCGTTGGCTTCAGTACCTCCCAGCACAGGGATCTCGCTAATTAACTACAAGGATGTTTAAAAGTATCTAACTATTGCTCTGACATAGGGTGAGGGACGTGTACCGAGGCTCAGAGAAAGTAATTGATTTTCCTAGCCTTGTTTTGCAGATGGGGAAACTGAGGCCTGGGAAGGTTAAGTCATTTGCCCAAGGTCATGCAGCTAGTCGGGTGTAGAAACTCTGGACCTCTTGAGTTACGCTCATTCTTATGGATCAGGCTGCTTCCCCATCCTGATGTGGCAATGGGGCAGGAACTGTCTTTTTGTTCTGTTTGTACAGCGCCTAGCACAATGGGTCCTGGTCCATACAGATAAATTAATTTATTATTAAGACAATAGCAGGGTTCAAAAAAGAGCTGGATAAGTTCATGGAGGATAGGTCCATCAATGGCTTTTAGCCAGGATGAGCAGGGATGGTGTCCCTAGGCCCTGCTGGCCAGAAGCTGGGGATGGGCGACAGGGGATGGATCACTGGATGATTCCCTGTTCTGTTCATTCCCTCTGGGGCATCTGGCATTGACCACTATTGAAAGGCAGGATACTGGGCTAGATGGACCTTTGGTCTGACCCAGTATAGCCGTTCTTATGTTGATTAAAAGGGTGACTGCTTGGGATATGTGGCTGTGACTGTTATGACTTTTTGGGTGTGTGCCTTTGTAGCCAGGAGTCTTTGTTTTCCACAAACCAAAACCAACCGAGTCTGAATGCCTTTTTGTTTTAGCGTGAGGGGAAACAAGAAAGAACAAAAATAAAGTTTGTGTGAGAGAGAGAGAGCACGGGGTGCCTGTCTCCTGTGTTACATGCCGCTTTGGAACAAAACACACAATGGCAGCTGCCTCCAGTAGACTCTGAGAAATTTAAAGGTGCAGCACAGAAAAAAAAAATCATGACAGTTAGGTGGCTAAATACAGTAGAGTACAATCCCTGGTGGGAGTTAGAAATGCCTGGGAATGGCTTAGCTGTCTGGTGGCGCTGTCCTTTCCCAACTGCTGACATCACACTTAGAACGTGGGGCCGAGGAGCGGGGCATAAGGCAGAGGCAGAACTGCGGGCCGCCATACACTGCAGCTGGCTAGCTTCATGATGGGGGTTGGGCTCGGCAAGACGCCCAGGCTCAGATCCTCCATGGTATGTAGGCCCCTAACTTCCACTGAAATCAATGAGAGTTAGGGGCCGACATAGGCTGGAGGATCTGGGCCCCAGTGACTGGCTGGGCCCCCGTGACTGGATCAGGCTCTGAGCGGAGGGAGGACCAGCATGTCAGAAGTGACAGGAAGACGAGCCCATGAGGAGTACTTAGCTTGTCGGCTGTTTGTACAGCCCCTAGCGCGATGGGGTGCTGGTCCATAACTGGGGTTCTTCGACACACCCACAATACAAAGAATGAACTATAATTGTAATAACACGAAGACCTCGGCTGGGAGGAGTAACTTGTTTTTGCATCCGATGAAGTGGGTTCTAGCCCACGAAAGCTTCTGCCCAAATAAATGTTAGTCTCTAAGGTGCCACAAGGACTCCTCGTTGGTTTTGGTTTTATGAGGCTCTTTCCTGCACTCTCAGGACGCCTCCCTGGTATAATTCCTCATGGGAGTTGGGCACCAAGATGAAACAGGGGGTGCATGTGGAAGAAAAGTTCTTGGCTGGCCCTCGGCTTCTTGTCTTCTGGCCGGGGGGCAGGAAGCTAGGATGCCCCAAAGCCCCGAGGCCCTGTTTTAAAATAAATAAATAAATAAAAGCATCTTTCCACTTGAATGACGTGATTAGGCCGGGAGTTGTCAATATCCCGGCACAAAAATGCTGACGTGAGGGAGTCAATCAGCTTGGTGCGGCGTTGTAATATCTCATTTTAGCCGCGCCACGCTTTATTAAATTCTCATAAACCTGTCAATGGGGAGAGACATCATTTCACTTTACCCCATTAGCTCCACACAATGACGTCGGGGAAGGGAGGCGAGGTGGGGATGAAAATGGGGAGGCGGGGGAACAAATCAACAACCCCCTCCACACACACATACGTCCCCGACCGCAGCCAAATGTAATAACGGCGGCGCCCAGGGAAAGTAATTGAATTAAGTGGCTTTTGTTAATGGTTTTAAGATTTCGAAGAGTAAATAATAGTTAGGGCTCTTTAATGGGACTTTGATTTTAGGGAGCTGCAGAAATGCTTTGCTTATGTCAGGCTGTTTTGTTACTTCCCCAGCGTCATGCCTGCAAAGCATATTTGGCAGTTTTAAAGCTGAGTGTGTTTATCATCCCTCCTTTCTAACTTCAAGCCGGAGCTTAATTCGGGAGCATTTGCATGAACCCTTCTTAGTCAGCCTCCTATCAGTTCTTCTCGCCGCCAGGAATCAAGCATTATTTCTCTGGAGCTGCTTGGGAGAACTTCTTCACCGAGGGGGTGACGCTGCTCAAAAGGCCCCCGTCTAATGCCCAGCCCATGGCCTCAATTGCTGCCCCTTCCTCAGATCCGGAGCAGGGCCTGATTCTGCGCCGATGAAACCCACGGCGTTACGCCAGGGTTCAGGGAGGATGAGCCAGGGGATTTAAAGTGACTTTCAGGGGAGCGCCTCCTGCTTAAAATATTAGCGGCTTTTCATTTAGGAGCCTATCAAAGTGAAAGAATAGAGGCGGGTATAGAACGGCCTAACCCAGATAGGGCTAAACAAACAGTGTTACCTTATGCTGCAGGATAGGACATTTGTAGCCCTGTGCTTCTGCGGAGGGCTCTCGAAGCATTGCTAATTAATTAAGTTAATGAGCTGTATCTCCGAGAAAAGTATTCATCTGAACAGAATGGGGGACTTGCAATTTATTCAGATTCACTTTAAAAAAAAAAGTCATTAACAGGGAATTAAGGTTGCCTGGTGCTGCCCCATCCCCTTCCAGAGTATCCGGGGTGGCGAAATTTAAACCTCTAAAACCCAGGTGTTACAGTAAAACCACCCACTCCACCCCGTAACCTTAACTCTGCCCCTTGGAGCTGGCAGTAGCACTGGGAATAAACAGAGCCTGAAGCTCCATTCTTGCTTGGGAGCACAGCTCCTGCCCCTGCTGCTGTTGTGTTGTCCTGTCCCCCATGTCCTCTCTACACCCCCTGGGATACTTGCTTGGTCTCAGAGGGAGGAAGGGGCTGTTGGAGGCTAAGCAGGGCTGGGCAGGGAGCATGGAAGGGGCAGAGCTGAGAACCTGGCCTGCAATCCCCGGCTGGAACAGCAGAAGAATTGGCTTGTAAAAGCTAGTCTTAACCTTCAGTAGAGTTACTGCCCCGCTCATAAATGGGGTGTGAGATAAGGGGGGAGTTTTCAGTGTCACTGTATGTTAAGGGATTCAAGCCCATCTGAAATAATGGGCATTTGTGGGTAGTGGGGACTGGCTCAGAGTGAACAGTGTGAGGTGGGTGTTGGGAGTGAATGACCAGCAGGAGGCGGATGCTCCTGGCCTGGGAAAGTGAGTCCCCTGCCGTGTCCCCCTGTGGAAAAGGGTTCAGGTCACACCCAGAAACCCCAGACAGGCCCAGGGCCATCCATACGGAGGCTCTATGTAGTCACCGCAGCTGTGGTCTCTTGCCTGAGCTGGGCTCTAGTCTCAGGGTTGCTTCTCTGGTTGCTTCCAAGCCATGGTAAAAATCTGGACATTCCTTGGACATTCCTGTGTCAAGGGCAAAATTTCAGCTACCCCTCTAATGCTGGTGCAGTATAGTGTCTAGACTGTACAGATCACCAACTCTTTCAGCCATGCCCACCTGGGCTTTGCCACCTTCTCATCTGCTGGCTGGGATGATTTAGTTGGGGGTGGTCCTGCTTTGAGCAGGGGGATGGACTAGATGACTTCCTGAGGTCCCTTCCAACCCTAATCTTCTATGACTCTAGCCAGGATTTTCTATTATTTGAAACAAACCCAGTGACTGGAGTGCAAATGGCCAGCTATTGACTTGGCCATTAAACACATCTGGGTCACTTGAACACTATTCACTAAATAGCGATGTTGTGAATCTGCTTAGCCACTGTCTCTTAGAGTCAGAGATCCCCAAGGCCAGAAGGGATCATTGTGATCATCTAGTCTGACCCCCTACAGAACACAGGCCAGAAAACTGCCCCCAGATAATTCCTAGAGCAGAGCTTTTAGAGAACCATCCAATCTTCACTGAACAATTGTCAGTGATGGAGAACCCACCACAACCCTTGGTAAATTGTTCCAGTGGTTAATTACTCACACCTGATTTCCAGTCTGAATTTCTCAAGCTTAAACTTCCAGCCCTTGGATTATGTTACACTCTTCTCTGCTAGAAAGAAGAGCCCATTATTAAAGATTTGTTCCCCATGTAGATACTTGTAGACCAGTGGTTCTCAACCTATTTATCATTGTGGGCTGCATATGTGGCCCACAATGTGTTACCTGGGCCGCAGGTTGAGAACCACAATGCCCCCTGCCGAACTCGCCTCACAGACCCCTATGCCCAGGACCTCCAGCCCAAAGACCCCTCCACAGGGAACCCTGGACCCCCTCCATACATGGCCGGTTGGTGACCTGGACCCCATGGGGCTGGTCGGCAGCCCCGGACCACCGCCAAGCGGGTCAGGCGGCAACCCTGACCCTGGACCCCCACTGTGTGGGGCAGGCAGGAACCGGGACCCTGCCGCCCACCCCAGCCTTGAAAACATTGTTATAGACTGTAATTAAGTCACATCCTTAATCTCCTCTTTGTTAAACTAAGTAGATTGAGCTCCTTGAGTCTATCACTATATGGCAGGTTTTCTAATTCTTTGATCATTCTTCTGGCTCTTCTCTGAACCCCTCCCCAATTTATCAACATCCTGCTTGACTGGTGGGCTCCAGAAGTGGACCCGGTGTTCCAGCGGCAGTTGCATTTGCTCAGCACAGATTAAACAAAGGGGTTCCGGGTCCATTGTCTGCAGAGTGAATCACTCTTTATCTCACGGCTACGGATTTGCTTTTCTGCGGTTATTTCCACACCTGGAAATGGTTTTTCCACCTGGGTAATTTTTTGGTTGAAACTAAATAGCAGAAATCCTAATCCGAAGGCCAAGCCCGCACAAGCTTCGGAGAAAGACCTCAAAGCACAAGTAGTCAACAGTGATTTGTAAGGCTTAAATAACAGGTTACAATTACCGATTATCCCAGCCTTAAAACGTAAAAAATAAATACATTGAGGGAAAAAATTGTTCAATGTCTCTGTTCATACTGACTTGTCCAATATGACAATGGCTTTGTTTATTTCCTGTATTGCTGTTATGTATAACAGAGCTGGGATGCAGCCGTATCCTTCCTTTCCTGCCTCCTCACAGAGCAACATAATGTTCGCACATGTGATTTCATGCTAGCAGATACAACATCAAAGCAGCCCTTTCTCCCGCAGAACCTTCTAGCTCTCTTACTCACCCCTCATCACCACACTATTTGTGCACCTCACTGTTTTTAAAAGGTATTTGCTGTCATACATCCCTGGGAAAGAGGGAAACACTAGTTTTAATAGATTGGAAATTAAGCCATGGAAAGACTAATTAACTTGCACAGACTATTTAGACAGAATCAGGACTTGAACCCAAATCTTCTATAGCATAGATAACCTGTCTAACCACTGGACCAACCAGTCTTCACTGACAAAACCTTGCTTCCTACTAACTTTCCCCAGCGCTGGGTTGCTCTCTTAGCGGCATGCCTGTCTAGAACTTCCCAGCGTGCCGTTCTGGAACTGTCCCTTTAAATTGGGCAGAGCTAGGGAGCCGCATCCCTAAAGCGGCCATTTTGCACCTAACAGCCACAAGTGCCATCTCGCTCCCTTGCAGCCGGTAAGTCCCTGTTATGTTTTTCCCTTTTTGGCTGAGGAGAAGATGTCCTTTCCCCCAACAGTAACATTTAGCATGTGAGAGACTCGAGGCTTTTCCCCTTTCATTGAAATTCTGGAATTGAATGGGATTGTAGCTATGGAACTGTGTGTCCTTTTGTCTCCTGTGTCCTGCACCTTTCAGTTTCTTAGCACTCTCCCTGTACGCTAGACAGTTCCCCAGCCATTTTGTTCTGATAGCTCAGGACAGATTGCCAGAGGAGGTAAACGCACTGCACTCTGCCTCTCTCATGGAGACTTTACTTGTGTTCTTTCTTGTTTGAAACTTTTTGCGGTGAGACCTGTGAACGCTTTGAGATGGCGCTTGGCTCTGCAAGGAAACTGCTGTTTTCCTAAGATATTGTGAAAATCTGATATTTTGGGTGAAGGAAAACAGCACAACATTTCCCCCAAAAGTTGTCCACGGTTCCACAGACCCTTCCTGTCCCGTCCTCTTGCAGGTGACCAGTGCCCATCTGGTACAGGAGAACTGCAAAATTCTGGGGAAGGGACGTCCTCTTCTTATAAGTTTGGAAAGCACGTAACACATTTTGGACACGACTTCAATCCATAACAGAAAGCAGATGGCTACACAGGGACAGTTTCACAGCCCTTCCAAAGCCAGGTATCGCATCTTTCAATAAGCCAGAGGGAAATTTCTAGCTTAAGGGCCAAAGCTCCAAGCCCTTCAGTGGATTGGTGAGTGGCGCTCTCAGGTCCTGATTCTCTGCTGCCTTGCACCATGCGTAGTCTTTATAGTAAGACTCAGATTCTCACAGGGATTTAGGTGCTTAACCCCATAGGATTTAGGTGCCTAAATATCTTTGAAGATCTGGGTCTTAGCCCCTTCCAGGGTTGGACCCTGTGAAATAAAAGACCGGACAACATCCTAGATTCCTCATCACCATATTGGCTACAGAGAGCAGAGATGGAGGCAGTTCCTTTGGCTACCCGGTGTCTCTGCCGCTCGAGCCCCTGTTCCCCATGCGGTAGAGAATGTGCCCTCACAACAGATGCCCGGCATGGCAGTTTGTTGGTGCCAGGGAAATAGGGCAGATTCCGGGACTGGAATGAAAAATGCTTGGATTAAGCAGGAAGAAAAATTCTCTCCTATGAGACTGTCTGTGTCCTCCGATGAAACATCATCTGGGGGGTGGGGGGGCTGAACAGCGCCTCCTAATCCAACTATATAGCAGCCAGGAAGAGATTTACACAACCATTGAGCTGGGCGAGGATTATTTAATGCTCAGAGATCCATTAAATAATTGACTGGCCGTGATAAGACCTAGGCAAGGCTAGTGCTGCAGATAAAGTGCAGGTTGTTGTTCATTAACATGAGAAGGCGCCTCTGATGGGGGTGACATTTGCACGGTGTTCTTCGGTGAGGCTTAGCGTGAGTAGATGAGGGACGATACAGCAAACAAAGCAGTTTAAATATAAATGTTGCTTGCACCAGATTAAGTGATTGCATTTAACAGCATCAGGCAGGCCGGGAGGGGATATTAAGGCCCTGATTCAGCAAAGCATTTTTATTCCAGGGCGGCATTTCAGCACAGGACTTAAATGGAACGTCAGCGTGAGTTTAAGTGTTGTCCGGATCCGGAGCGCTAAGAATTTAGGCCCTGCTCTTGCTCCCATGGCAGTCAATGGCAAAAATTCCCCTGGCAGTAAGATTAATTAGGACCTTTCATACGTGATGGTTTGTTGGATCAGCCAGCAAATTAGCAAATGGAGTTCAAATTAGCAACACTCAGGTGGGGGTTCTGCAATGATAGTGTGTCATGAGGTTCTGTGTTTTATTTCCCCTCAATTCCACACCAGTCCAGACCAAATGTTTGAGTCTCAAGGCTATTTTCTAGCTTCAGGCATTGCAAACTCTGCCTAGGCTCCGAAAATCCCAGCTGGGCTCTTTCTGTCATTTTCCATTAACAACATTCTGCAGTGGGATCTTCTGAGTTAAGAGTTCGGTTGATGATGCAGGAGGCAGAATAGAATCTGGCTCTCCCTCCTGCAGTGTAGACATGAATAGTAGAATCATAGAATATCAGGGTTGGAAGAGACCTCAGGAGGTCATCCAATCCAACCCCCTGCTCAAAGCAGGACCAACACCAACTAACTCAAACATGGCCTAAATGCAGTTCAGTATGATGATCATTAACCTATGGCAGTGGTATGGGCTTTCCCTCTCTCCACAGTCTAGCCCGGGGAGTCTGTTGTACTTATTTTATCCAGTTCCATTCTCACTTCACTTTGCATCAAGTGATTTGATCTTCAGTAACTCAACAGGAATCAGAGTCTTTTGGTCTGAAGAACCCCAAACTTCAGAGAGCGAAGTTTGAAATCCTAGATCTGAATTTTGTAGCTCCAGCCTGTCTCTAACCTTGGGCTTTGTGACCAGCGGAGATTGTGCACACTGCCCTTTAGGGCCCCTCTGTCCTGTGAGTTTCTTCTACGGCATGTGAGGAAAAGTGGAAAATCAAATCGCCGCCACTCGGCCATTAGCCAGTTTAAAAACAACTTGTCTCACACTCAGTTTAGAAGCGTTTCAGAGGGAGGCGCTAACCCTGCCAGGCTGGGGAAGGAGAGTCCAGATGAGGGGCAGGGGGTAGAAAATGATATTGTATTGTCTTCTCTCAATTATTCTCATCGCTCAGAACATCCCTTGATTATGTATTGCCCATGTGGAGCCACATTGGGAGGGAGCGCCATCTAGCGGCGAGAGCAGAAGACTTGGCATCTCCCCTAGCTCTGCATCACCTGGAGAGTCCCCTATAGCCAAGAAGATCTCCTGGGGGTTGATCTGTGTCTGTGGCCCTCGTGACTATGGCTCTTTGGGACAGGATTGTCCTTTTGTTCTGTGTTTGTACAGCGCCTAGCACCAGGAAGTCCTGGCATGTGACTAGGGCTCTGCTAACAATAAATAATAAAAAATAAAATAATATTAAAAATAATCTTAGCCATCGTATCCACCAACTTTCCTCGTGTTATTATTATTATTATTTATTTCCTCTTTGTATTATTCATAGATTCATAGATTCTAGGACTGGAAGGGACCTCGAGAGGTCATTGAGTCCAGTCCCCTGCCAGGGGTCCCCCACTGAGACCAAGGCTCCATGATGCCAGGTGCTGTACGTACATACAGCGAGAGTCACCCCTTTCCTGGCGAGCTTGTAATCGAAATAGACAAGAAAAAACACTGGCAGGTTAGTGATGTAACTCATAAGCAGAGGGAATAGTGGGGTGGTCTGCAGGTGTCCTCCTGCCACCGGAGTGGTCTAAAGGTGCTGGAGGTCGATGGGCCTGTTGTCTTTAGTCAGTCCGGCACGCAGAAAAAGAGTCCAGTAGCCTCAGGACAGAATCCCCTTTATAGTCAGCCACCTCTCGGCTCTTCTATGCCGCCCCAGAACTGTGATCCTGTTGGGAACAGACTCTCCTAACGCTCCTCCATAAGTGAGACGGTTAGAAACGGGGTGGGCTTGGGGATGATTTATAAGCTATGTTTATTTTATCATAATCATAGAATCATAGAATCATAGAATATCAGAGTTGGAAGGGACCTCAAGAGGTCATCTAGTCCAACCCCCTGCTCAAAGCAGGACCAATTCCCAGCTAAATCATCCCAGCCAGGGCTTTGTCAAGCCGGGCCTTAAAAACCTCCAAGGAAGGAGACTCCACCACCTCCCTAGGTAACGCATTCCAGTGTTTCACCACCCTCCTAGTGAAATAGTTTTTCCTGATATCCAACCTGGACCTCCCCCACTGCAACTTGAGACCATTGCTCCTTGTTCTGTCATCTGCCACCACTGAGAACAGCCGAGCTCCATCCTCTTTGGAACCCCCCTTCAGGTAGTTGAAGGCTGCTATCAAATCCCCCCTCATTCTTCTCTTCTGGAGACTAAACAATCCCAGTTCTCTCAGCCTCTCCTCATAAGTCATGTGCTCCAGACCCCTAATCATTTTTGTTGCCCTCCGCTGGACTCTTTCCAATTTTTCCACATCCTTCTTGTAGTGTGGGGCCCAAAACTGGACACAGTACTCCAGATGAGGCCTCACCAATGTCGAATAAAGGGGAACGATCACGTTCCTCGATCTGCTGGCAATGCCCCTACTTATACAGCCCAAAATGCCGTTAGCCTTCTTGGCAACAAGAGCACACTGTTGACTCATATCCAGCTTCTCGTCCACTGTGACCCCTAGGTCCTTTTCAGCAGAACTGCTACCTAGCCATTCGGTCCCTAGTCTGTAGCAGTGCATGGGATTCTTCCGTCCTAAGTGCAGGACTCTGCACTTGTCCTTGTTGAACCTCATCAGGTTTTTTTCTGCCCAATCCTCTAATTTGTCTAGGTCCCTCTGTATCCGATCCCTACCCTCTAGTGTATCTACCACGCCTCCTAGTTTAGTGTCATCTGCAAACTTGCTGAGAGTGCAGTCCACACCATCCTCCAGATCATTAATAAAGATATTAAACAAAACCGGCCCCAGGACCGACCCTTGGGGCACTCCACTTGAAACCGGCTGCCAACTAGACATGGAGCCATTGATCACTACCCGTTGAGCCCGACGATCTAGCCAGCTTTCTATCCACCTTACAGTCCATTCATCCAGCCCATACTTCTTTAACTTGGTGGCAAGAATACTGTGGGAGACAGTATCAAAAGCTTTGCTAAAGTCAAGAAATAACACATCCACTGCTTTCCCCTCATCCACAGAGCCAGTTATCTCATCATAGAAGGCAATTAGGTTAGTCAGGCACAACTTCCCCTTCGTGAATCCATGCTGACTGTTCCTGATCACTTTCCTCTCCTCTAAATGTTTCATAATTGATTCCTTGAGGACCTGCTCCATAATTTTTCCAGGGACTGAGGTGAGGCTGACTGGCCTGTAGTTCCCCGGATCCTCCTTCTTCCCTTTTTTAAAGATGGGCACTACATTAGCCTTTTTCCAGTCATCTGGGACCTCCCCCGATCGCCATGAGTTTTCAAAAATAATGGCTAATGGCTCTGCAATCTCACCCGCCAACTCCTTTAGCACCCTCGGATGCAGCGCATCCGGCCCCATGGACTTGTGCACGTCCAGTTTTTCTAAATAGTCCCGAACCACTTCTTTCTCCACAGAGGGCTGGTCACCTTCTCCCCATGCTGTACTGCCCAGTGCAGCAATCTGGGAGCTGACCTTGTGCGTGAAGACAGAGGCAAAAAAATCATTGAGTACATTAGCTTTTTCCACATCCTCGGTCACTAGGTTGCCTCCCTCATTCAGTAAGGGGCCCACACTTTCCTTGATTTTCTTCTTGTTGTTAACATACCTGAAGAAACCCTTCTTGTTACTCTTAACATCTCTTGCTAACTGCAACTCCAAGTGTGATTTGGCCGTCCTGATTTCACTCCTGCACGCCTGAGCAATATTTTTATACTCCTCCCTGGTCATTTGTCCAATCTTCCACTTCTTATAAGCCTCTTTTTTGCATTTAAGATCAGCAAGGATTTCACTGTTTAGCCAAGCTGGTCGCCTGCCATATTTACTATTCTTTCTACACATCGGGATGGTTTGTTCCTGCAACCTCAATAAGGATTCTTTAAAATACAGCCAGCTCTCCTGGACCCCTTTGCCCTTCATGTTATTCTCCCAGGGGATCCTGCCCATCTGTTCCCTGAGGGAGTTAAAGTCTGCTTTTCTGAAGTCCAGGGTCCATATTCTGCTGCTCTCCTTTCTTCCTTGTGTCAGGATCCTGAACTCGACCATCTCATGGTCACTGCCTCCCAGGTTCCCATCCACTTTTGCTTCCCCTACTAGTTCTTCCCTGTTTGTGAGCAGCAGGTCAAGAAAAGCTTTGCCCCTAGTTGGTTCCTCCAGCACTTGCACCAGGAAATTGTCCCCTACGCTTTCCAAAAATTTCCTGGATTGCCTGTGCACCGCTGTATTGCTCTCCCAGCAGATATCAGGGTGATTAAAGTCTCCCATGAGAACTAGGGCCTGTGATCTAGCAACTTCTGCTAGTTGCCAGAAGAAAGCCTCGTCCACCTCATCCCCCTGGTCTGGTGGTCTATAGCAGACTCCAACCACGACATCACCCTTGTTGCTCACACTTCTCAACTTTATCCAGAGACTCTCAGGTTTTTCTGCAGTATCATACTGGAGCTCTGAGCAGTCATACTCCTCTCTTACATACAACGCAACTCCCCCACCTTTTCTGCCCTGCCTGTCCTTCCTGAACAGTTTATATCCATCCATGACAGTACTCCAGTCATGTGAGTTATCCCACCAAGTTTCTGTTATTAGTAATAATAATTACTCCTCCCTTCTCTGCTCTTTTTTGCACTCTCTGTCTCTCTGCTTTTCATTTTGCCCGTCAAGGCCATTTTTTTTCACCTTGTCCAAGTCATATGTTTTGGGTTCATGGGCCTGGTGTTCGCTAGGGAAATTAAACTGGTCCAATAGCCAGTTAGAAAAGATGACCTTGGAGGACGTTTAATGCAATAGCCAGTTAGAGCTAAACTGGTTCAGTCTGAAGCAGTTTAGAGCCGGTGTGGATGCAGGCAACCTGAAACAGTTCAACTAGTTCTCCGGCGACTGTCCCATAATGCACTGCTGGCCTTTCACAATCTCCTGGGAGCTGAGCCAGGAACGGTGGGAGAGGCGCCCCAAAGGCATTGTGACTGAAAGTCATTTAAGGACTGTGCTCGTGTGGACACGAGGTAAAACTCAAACTGGTTCAGCAGGGCTAGCGTAGATGCGCCAAACCATTTGTGACAGCCAGTTCAGTTCTCTAGTGTAGATGTGACCGTGCTGTTTGAGTGGGTTCAGCGGAAGCAAATCAAGTCCATCCCTCAAGTAAATGTAGATTATTGGCATTTGATTTGTATTCCTTTTGTAGGCTTTCACTGGAAAAAAACAACAGCAAAACCCCAAGCTGTTTACCTCTGGGATGCGCTATAGGATTTCTTAGAGGAGGCAAAGCCTTCTGTTTAATCAGGTCTGGCATGAAAGGGGTTAATGAGATAATCTCCAGGCCGTCTAACACAAAGAGAAAGTGAGTTTTCTGATCCATAAAGGATCAGTCTGTAGGAAACCCCATCAGACTCCTTAGCGTGAAATTACACAGCAGCAGGGGGCTACAGTCCTTCTACTGTACAACATTAAAGAGATGAATTAGAACTTGACATTCATGTGTTTAATATGCCTATTCCTGGCATTATCCAGCCCGGACCAATCACAATCAAGGACTTATGGTCACTGGGTCTATGAGGGTACTTAGGCTTGCTCATTCGCTTGCTGTCTCCATCCAATCTATCTAGCCGTCCTATCTAATCTCCCGATGTTTTGAACTGGAAAACACAGCACCTCGTGCTTGTATCTCACAGCAATTGATTCCTCTGAATAATGGTAGCTGCTTTGTCATTGCACAAATAAATCCCAAGGACTTTCTATGAAAAAGGTAGAAAATCCCATAAAATGTGAACTTCACTATTTAGGAAGCTGAGGGGGAAAGGAAGTAGGAAGAATCTTTGATTAGGATACTTGCTGTTATATAAACATTAAAGTACAAATCTTCTCCACACTGAACTCATGGAAAGTGAACCATCGGTCAGTCTGCACACAGGATATTTTCCAAAAATTTCTCTCCGCTTTTAAAACCGGTTTAGCTAAATTGGTTTCAAACTGGTTGGAGCTGTGGTGTAGACAAGGTTTAGATGGCCTGAACTGCTTTTGCGGAACCATCACAACAAGTAAAAATGATTCAGGATACCCAGACCTGGTCTACGCTACAGCTCCAACTGGTTTAAAGCTAGAGCTGGTCAAAAAGTGGTTAGTTGCTTTATTTCCCCCATGGAACATTTTGATGAAAACAAAATAAAACCATCATTTTCATCTAAATTTTCCATGGATACATTTAATTTATTTTTATTTTTTTGCTGAAACTTGAATGCTGAAAATTTTTGACTTAGAAATCAAAATATTTCAGTTTTGGGCCAAAATATTTGGGTTTTCGCGCTTTCCCTGAAAAACCAAAAGTTTCCAGGGAAAGCGGATCCTTTTCACAAAAACATTTGTTTAGTTGAAAACCCAGTTTTCTGTTGGAAAAACGTTTTGGCTGAATTTTTTGCCCCCTCTTATTTAAAGCCAATTTTAATTTATTTGGTTTAAAAACTGGCTAGAATTTTTTGGGGAAGTTCCCAGCAGGTAGACAGACTTTGTCAATGAGAAGGTGAACCCTTGTAGGAACTTGCTTTGCAAGGACTGATGTTACTAAGAGCTTAATCCCAATGGCTTCAAGAAACGTGCAGGGCACTCCAGGCAGGACTAGTTCTTGAGACATTATCTACACTGAGACGTTATCTACACTGGATCAGTGGTTCTCAACCACCACTGGGGGTACACAGAGGTCTTCCAGGGGGTACACCAACTCATCTAGATATTTGCCTAGTTTTACAACCAGCTACATAAAAAGCACTAGTGAAGGTAGTACAAACTAAAATTTCATACAATGACTTGTTTATACTGCTCTATATACTACACAGCGAAAAGTAAGTACACTATTTATATTCCAATTGATTTATTTATAATGATATGGTAAAAATGAGAAAGTCAGCAATTTTTCAGTAATAGTGCGCTGTGACACTTTGGTATTTTTATGTGTGATTTTGTAAACAAGTAGTTTTTAAGTGAGGTGGAAGTTGGGGGTACACTGTATCCCTTTCATAAGTGAAGTGGTTCAAGCACCAACTGGTGCGTCCACACTAGTCATTAATTGGTTTCAGTTTTGCCCCCCTAACAGTTATCCCTACACTGTTTTAGTTGCAATAGCCTCTGCATACCTACCCCACAAGTCCTGGCTCAGATCCCAGAAGCAATGCATCCTGGGAGATTTCAAAAGGCAACAGGTGCATTATGGGACAGTATTAGGTGGACTAGTATACCCCTTTCAGCTTCTCTGTGTCTGTGTTCACACAAACCTAGTTCAGGATGAACCGTTTAACCCTTAACCAGCTGTTAAACTCGCTGGAAGATTGTCTGTTCTGACTGTTTATTGGGCTATTTGTAGACAGTAGGGATGTGCGGATGCAAATGTCCCGTGAGCTCTCCAGGTGCTCTCACTGGTTTAATTTCCCTAGAGTAGACCAGGCCACATAGCTCTGCTAGCATGTGAACCGTAGATTGAGAGTCTCATGGTACCATATATACCTTGAAAGATTAGATATAAGCAGGTAGAGCAAAAGGATAAGGAATATGAGAGAGGAGGCACTCAGATTTATTTTGTTTTTTCAGCATCAAACTCTGTGGAGACCTCTTTCTATTTAAATTTAAAATACGGTGGCTCTACAGTTGAAGGTATATACTGAAGTCAAAATGTACGCTGGTGTTCTCACTCTTGTTTGTATGCTTAAGGAGAGGCAGGTTAAAGCTAAGTAATCCGTGAATAATCCATCTCTTTGTGGGTAACAGTTTATTACCCAGAGTTGTCCTCACTGTCTTTGGGTAGGTCACGTTGGCCAGAGTCACCGTCTCTCTGGATACTCCAAGAATGCTCACATGCCCTCCAACCTGCCACAGTTTGATGGCATTCCGAGCTGTATCATTTCAGGGACTATTGTCAAACACTTGGCAACATATTCCTGGCTAGATACTAGGCTGAACACATCCACATTCTTCATGGATTGGGCATGTCCTTCATTTCAGGGCTCACGTGAATTCTCCTGAAATAGGGTTGTGGTGCGATCCATGATGGAATAGCCATAATGGTGTCAATAAAGGAGTATTTTGCAGGGGAACAGAAATGAAACAAGCAGAAAGTATAAGAATAAGAGGCTAGAAGGTCACGTCTGTATGCCTGATGCCTCAACTTTTGGAAGCATATGCTCCACCTACGGAAGACATTTAAGAGTTCAGTTGAATCTGTGCTCAACTGGCTTTTAAGTGACTGGAGGACTTAATGGTAAATTAAACATTAGTGGGAACAATAAGTCGAGCAGAATGAATGTTTATTGGCGTCCTGGCATTGCTGATCCTTCTGTCCTCTTTGTGATGCAGAGACGAGACGCGCCCTTCTGCATTCAATGTTCTGCGGAGAGAAAAACAAACAAACCAAAACCAAATCAGTGCGAAAGTGATTTAGAGTGCAACCATTCTGTGATAAAGCTGCCCAGTCTAAAAAAAAAAGAAAGAAAGAAAAGAGTGACAAATTTTCAATGCTTTTGGCTTTTGTCTTCAATTAAATTAGAGGCCACCCCTGAGTATAGAGTTTCAAGTCGGGGTAGCAGTTTCTACAGAAAGGAATTTCCATTATTGTGTTGGAAACACTTACTTAATCCTGCTTTTGCCGCTGATCTGCCCGAGATTTTCACAACCACCAGGATGCTGGATTCCATTGTTAATCATGGAAGACATTTCAGTCAACCTGAGTAAGAAGGAGCCGGGCTGTGGACCCCATAGGGAGAGTACCATTAACCGGGAGACTACCATTCACCAGTAGCTGGGAGGAGCTCATTGTGAGTGTATCATTAACAGCTAGGAGAATTAACCACTGGAACAGTTGGTAATGGATTCTCCATCATGGGCAATTTTTAAATTAAGATTGGCTGTTTTTCAGGCTCTAATTCAAACAGGAATTAATTCAGTGACGTTCTCTAAGTGGTATTATGGAGGAGGTCAGACTAGATCAGTGGTCACCAACCGGTTGATTGTGATCGACTGGTCAATCCTAGAGGATCTCCCAGTTGATTGTGATGTCCAGTGGTGTAGTGGCTGCCCCCCATGGTAGCTCCCCCCCCGCCCAGGGAGCCGTGCAGCAGCTCTCCACCCCAGCTCACCTCTGCTCCATCTCCTCCCCGAGCACGCCGTCGCTGCTCCACCTCTCGCGCCTCCCAGGCTTGTGGCGCCAATCAGCTATTTGGCGCCACAAGCCTGGGAGGGAGAGAAGCAGAGCGGGGCGGCGTGCTCAGGGGAGGAGGCAGAGCAGAGGTGAGCTTGGGCGGGGAGTTCCCCTGCGTGCTGCTCCCTCCCCCCTTACTTGCTGCAGGCGGCCCTCCCCGCGCCCCTCTGCCCCAGCCCCCTCCGCCTAAATGCCGACGATGACCAGGGTGGCCGAAGATCCGGCTGCCGCCCAAATGCTAGCGCCCTAGGCGACCGCTTAGGTCGCCTAATAGTTTGCACCGGCCCTGCCCCAGCCCCACGCCGCTCCCATAAGCGGTCGGCGCAGCCCTTGGGGTGAGGGGGCAGGGGTCTCCCTCTGTGCGCTGCTCCTGCCTGCAAGCACCACCCCCGCAGCTCCCATTGGCCAGGAGAGCTGTGGGGGTGGTTCTTGCAGAGAGAGGCAGCATGCGGAGCCACGTGCCCCCCCCCGGGGGCTGCAGGGGCATGTTGGGCCCTTCTGGGAGTGATGTGGGGTCAGGGTAGGCAGGGAGCCTGCCTTAGCCTCGCTGCGTCACTGACCGGGAGCCACTGGAGGTAAGTGCTGCCTGGTGGGAGGCCTCATCCCAACCACCTCCCAGAGCCAGCACCCCAAATCCCCTCCTGCACCCCAACCTCCAGCCCTGAGCTCCCTCCCGGAGCCAGACCCCCATACCCTCTCCTTCACCCCGAACCCCCTCCTGCACCCCCATCCCTGATCCCCTCCCAGAGCCAACACCCTGTACCCCCTCCTGCACCCCAACACTCTGCCCCAGCCCTGATTCTCCTCCGATAGCCAGCACCCCGAATCACCTCCTGTACCCCAACTCCCTTCCAGAGCCTGCACCCTGCACCCAAACTCCCTCCCAGAGCCAGCACCCCAAACCCCCTCTTACACCCCAAGCCCCAGCCTTGAGCCCCCTCCTGGAGCCAGCATCCCATACCCCCTGCCCCAGGCTCAGCCCAGAGTCCCCTCCCACACTGTGAACCCCTCGGCCCCAACCCAAAGCCCTCACCCGCTCCCACACCCTAACCCCCTGCCCCAGCCCGGTGAAAGTGAGTGAGGGTGGGGGAGAGCAAGCAACGGAGATAAGGGGGGATGGAGTGAGCGGGTTGGAGCTTTGGGGAAGGGGTGGGACCTCGGGGAAGGGGTGCGGTAGATCCTGGGTTGCCCTTAGATTCAAAAAGTGATTTGGGGCATAAAAAGGTTGGAGACCACTGGACTAGATGATCATAGATGGGCTTTGTAATCTATGAATAGCGGAACCTTAATGCCACACATAGTATGAAAAGTAAATAGATAGTGCTAACACACTGACCGACCCACTGGGGAGAGATCTCCAAAAATACCCAAGATTAATACGCATCTCACACACGTAGATGTTGTTCTCCAATGCTCCAATTCGTCTTGGGTTGTTAAGCTCTGAAATAGGTTTCCGAGGGAGGTTGTGGAATCCCCGACATTGGAGATTTTTAAGAACAGGTGGACCTGGCAGGGACAGTCTAGGTTTCCTTAGTACTGCTCAGCACAGGGAAGTGCACTAGATGACCTCTCGAGGTCCCTTCCAGGCCTAGATTTCTCTGAGTCTATTACACGGGTCATAACTTCTGGTTGAACCAGAGCCTCTCTTTTAGAAAGACATCCAGTCTGCCGGACTGAATTTCCCCCCGCCCCTGCGTTTACGACTGGATACAGGATTTGTCTCTGCTGCCCTGCACTCGGCTCATGCTCTGCACGGTTGAACAGCTGCCGCGGTCCATCCCAGTGAGGAGTGGAATGACCCTGGTACAAAATCAAATCCTCCTCTTAGCTTCCGGAGGGATTTCTCAGCCCATCAATGAGAGTTCGTTTTCCTATTACTCAGTGAACACCCTGACCGCAGGAGGACTTTGGGGGCCCATGGCAATAGCTAGGGGAGGCTTGGAGGCATGAGGCCCGCTATACAGATCTCACAAGATCTAGAGTTGTAGGAGCAGAAATCCCTGCCAGGTCCCTCTTGCCCAAAAGAGATCATCAAGCAGCAGCTCTGTGTGTCCAGACTCGCAGTTTCCTGTCCCCTGTGAATAAACAGCAAAGAATCATGGGATTTTGCAGGATGAGAGGCCCTATGTAATTGCAAGACACTAGGATGCAAGCTCCCCTATGCAGATTTGAATTTAGTCTTGGGAAGTTAAAGGAGAAAACTGCTACATTAATCCACTGGGCAACAGCATCCCTCTTCCACATGGCCTGAACGAGCTGGTGTTTTTGTTTAAACCCTAGAGCCTCCATGCTTTTCCCTCAATTTTCACTGGAGAAAAAACATGTAAGGTGAGCAAACATGGCCCCTAAACAAAAGGAAGAGGCTCACTATGGGTGAAAGTGTGTGGATAAACCTCAGGTTTTCCAAGGGCAACATCTTAACAGCTCACTGACAAATTCCACGCAAAGCAAGATAAGCATATTTAAAAGGACATACTGCAAATGAATGACCAGGAAGGACCTTTCCCTAACTCTCCACACTGGCATCCCATAGAATATTGAATCAGGTCTCAGTCCTTGTCTTCAAGGCATTCAATGAGTCCAGCATGTCTAAAAGATAGAATCCTAGGACTGTAAGGGACTTCGAGAACTCATCTAGTCTAGTCCCCTGTACTCATGGCAGGACTAAGTATTATCTAGACCATCCTTGACAGACCCAGATCACCTGAAGCTCTGAGGTGAATATTGTGGTCAACAGCTTTGCTCCTCCGGAACAATGGAACTTTCTACCATAAAGTAAAAGCCTGACTGGGCAGGAGACAGACCTTTCTTGGGGCTTTCTATTCCGTCCAGGAGGTCAAATTGGATGATCACAATAGCCTCTTCTGGCCTTATAATGTATTGTACAGAGTAGCTGTTGACCTATTTCCTCTTGTGTTGGAGTGCTGTGTGTGATCATCCTCCCCTTTGTTTTTAATTATCACCTTTATACTCCCAGCTGTGGCTATTGTCACATTGTTCTACTGGAATTAGGGTGACCAGACAGCAAGAGTAAGAGCCTATATAAGAAAAAGACCCAAAAATTGGGACTGTCCCTATAAAATTGGGACATCTGGTCACCCTAACTGGAATCTCTGTCTCTCTGGATCTAGGGCAATTTCACCTTTGCACTGAGCTCAACTCTCTCTTTTCTATTTCCTGATCCCGGCTCCATTATAGAAAGGAGAGGTGGCTTTTGTGGTTAAGGCACTGGGTTGGAACTCGTGACATCTAGGTTCAGTTCTGAGCTCTGCGACAGACATCTGTGTGACTTTGGGCAGATGATTTAATATTCCTGGGCCTCAGATCCCTGCCTGTAAAATATTCTTCCTTTATCGTCTCTATTTCGATTGTGCAAGTTCTTTGCGGTACGGACTGTCTTTTACTACGTGGATGTACAGCACCTAGCACCACAGGACACTGATCTCAATTGGGGGCCCTTTAGGCGCTATTGTAATAAACATAACAACATAACACTGAGCATGTCTGGATGCCTGATCTTCAGGGCGCAGGAGAGAGTCCTAAAAGCTTTGGAATGCAATCAGAGAAAAACACAACTAGGTAGGCGGTGTCTTTCCACCAGCCCCTCTTTCTCCTGCTGTGTGAACCTACTGTAGATTTCTGAATCCCCTTTGATGTTTATCTCCCTAGTAATTCTATTTGGGGATTTGCTAAAGCGACAGTTAGAAGAATACAGCATGGAATTGGGAGGCCGAGTGGCGAAAAGAATGTTGGAAACAGGATTAGGATCATATTCTACCAGCGCTTGTCAGGTTGTGAATAGGGCTAAAGTTTCTTATCGGCCCAGGGTGGCTGGACTCTTTTGTCCCAGTTGGGATTTCTCCCCTCCTCTCCTCGCCCTCCCCTTCACATAAAGCTTTCAGTGTAATGATGAAGAATAATCATTGTCCTGAATGGGGAGATGGGATATTGGAAATTCCACCCGATGGAGCAGGAAAGAGGATGCTCAGATATACAGCAGAGTTAGGCAGGGAGTTCTGGGTTGTGGACATGGGCCCCCCTGTTGCTTGAAAATAAGTCAGAAAAGGCCGTGGCTGAGGTCTTCAAAGGAGCACCAACTTTACAGCACCAACTCCGAATTGGTCAGACTGGTCACATGGTGGCATTTGTTTAATCTGAAAATGTTTAATTTCCCCAAAGTTTCTTATTTGGAAAACGACAACGTTCCAGAACAGCAGAATATTTTGGAAACCAAAACATTGGTTGGGTTTGCAAAGCAATGGACTGCAAATACTTTTGAAATTCTGGCGATTTTTTGAGGGGCAGGGGCGGGAGGAGGAGTGGGACTCACCTCTACATAACAATAATAAACATGCACCATGTCGGATATGCTGGTCTGTAATGTTCAAACTGGATGAAATCTACACAGGAAATATTCAGGTGCTAGCCTCAGAAAGCTAAGACCATAGGGAATCTCAACTTTTCCACCTGTACATTTCAAAGCTTTGATTTAGCTCTGAACCTAATAGCAGCAAAGATTTGCTGGATTCTTTCTTCATAAGGTCAGGACCAGTATTAGCACCTTTCTAAACCATCTGGATAAACGGAAAGGCCCTTTATTCGCTCTCTGTTAAACATACACAACTGGCTGAAAATGCGAGAGCAGATGAAGTGTAATCAACGATCTTTCAAAGAAGAAGAGATTGGAAATTGCTTTCTTCAGGGCATAGGATGTACCAATAGAAATTAGGTAGAGAAAAAGAGAAATGATAAAAATACTCAAACCCTTTGAAGGGAAACTGCACATTTTGTTTCATCCTAGAATTTAGATTTTTCATTTAAGTTTGACGAAATTGACATGAAATGAATAGAAATATTTTCATGAATTTTGTTTTTAAATTTCAGTGAAAACAGTTTATGGGCTGCGTTAATAATAATTAAAAAACCAGAAACCCCAGGACCAGCAGCACTGCATTAGTGCATCAGAAACTCAGTTTTGCCAGCTCTTGCAACATTTTGGTGTCAAGTATCAGGGGGTCGCCGTGTTAGTCTGTAGCTATAAAAATAACAAGGCGTCTGGTGGCACCTTAAAGACTAACAGATTTGTTTGGGCATAAGCTTTCGTGGATAAAAAAACCCCACTTCTTCAGATGCAATATTTTGGTGATTTTCTTAAAGCCCCAGCTCCTGGAATCTTGTGAACATGTGAGAATCTCAGCTTTCATTTAAAAAAAAAAAGTTTCTAGCCCTCATGGTTGCAGCAAAAAGATAGAAAGCATGACCTGAGTGTAACCTAAAGGCTCAGAACCAGAAGGCAGAGAAAAAGAACCCCACATTTATTATTTATTAAAAATCTCATTATTTTTAAGCCAATCTCATGATTTTTAGGGCCTGACTCGTGATTAGGACTGGGAATTGACACTACCTGGAACCAGGAAATGAAACTCACTGATCTGGTTTCCCTGCCCAAGCTGAGTGAAATGCAGGAAAGTTAAACAGGCAGCAAAAATAATGAAATATACATTCGATTTTTAAAGTTCTTTCCTTTTTAATTGTCCATGGGCTTATTTTTAGTAACACAAACAACAATTTTTCTTTCAAAACCTGAGGCCACGTTCTGCAGCCTTTTATGCCGCTCTTATCTATTTCACTTGGAGTTTGGCCTTAAATAAGGCTTGGGTCATGATTTTTATTTTGACAGTGTCTCTTTATGTCCAATATTCATACTTAGTAGTATTTTAATTTGCAGTACAGTGACCTCTGTGATGATCAGACCCAATTGTGTAACTCAATGCACACACACAGTAATAAGAGATAACAAGATCACAAACTACATAGACAAAATGGACAAAAGGAAGTACTGTTATATCCACCATGCAGACAGGGAATGTCGACACTGCACTAAAAAACCCACAGCACTGAGTCTCAGAGCCCAGGTCAATTGATGCGGGAAAGCAATAATTATTCCTGTAAATACTTTGAAGTTGATGGAGTTAACAGCAAGAATGAATTTGCCCTTTTAGCGCTTTGTATCAACAAAATATGCACCGCTGTCTTTTTGTTCTGTGCAGAATCATAGAATATCAGGATTGGAAGAGACCTCAGGAGGTCATCTAGTCCAACCCCCTGCTCAAAGCAGGACCAATCCCAACTAAATCATCCCAGCCAGGGCTGTGTCAAGCTGGGCCTTAAAAACCTCTAAGGAAGGAGATTCCACCGCCTCCCTAGGGAACCCATTCCAGTGCTTCACCACCCTCCTAGTGAAATAGTGTTTCCTAATATCCAACCTAGACCTCCCCCACTGCAACTTGAGACCATTGCTCCTTGTTCTGTCATCTGCCACCACTGAGAACAGCCGAGCTCCGTCCTCTTTGGAACCCCCCTTCAGGTAGTTGAAGGCTGCTATCAAATCCCCC
Source organism: Trachemys scripta elegans (assembly GCF_013100865.1). Taxonomy (NCBI): domain Eukaryota; kingdom Metazoa; phylum Chordata; order Testudines; family Emydidae; genus Trachemys; species Trachemys scripta. The sequence continues at coordinate 103,661,085 of NC_048305.1, read as the reverse complement.
CTCTCTCTTCTCTTCTGCAGACTAAATAACCCCAGTTCCCTCAGCCTCTCCTTGTAAGTCACATGCCCCAGCCCCCTGATCATTTTCGTTGCCCTCCGCTGGATTCTCTCCAATTTGGCCACATCCCTTCTGAAGTGGGCGGGGGAGGTGTCCAAAACTGGACGCATGTACAGCATCTAGCACAATAGGGCTCTGACTGGGGCTTCTGTGTGATATTATGGCTATGTCTACGGTCATGGCGATGTGTAGAGCACAGGCAAGTGTAGCTACACGCTGCAGTGAAAGGTTCTGGCAAAGGGGAGCAGCTGGACACTACACTGCTAAAAATAGCGGTGTAGACTAGGAGGCACTGCTTGGGAATGCAGAGAGCTTGTGGAGGGTATATACCGTGGGGGTTCAGGTGTGTAAGGCACTCTAGTCTACCCTCCTTGCTTAAACTGCGCCTCACTGTCTACACTGCTGTTTATATCCACATTAACTGGGCGTGCGGCTTCTGTATTGTACATACCGCCGTAAGTTTAGATCTTATAAAACCAATAATAATTGTGGACCTTGTCTTTATTTCCTTCTTCTTGTATTCCTCTTTTAACCGATACTGATGCAATATAAAAGTTGGACTGAAGGCATCTTCCAATAAGGGGGAAGCTACCCGAGTCCACTAGTTTTTAAAAATATGGGGGGGGACCTCTGCTCTTCTACGCCCACAATGGCTAACCAGAATAACAGCCTGTGGGGAAGTTTGCATAAACAACCAGCACACAAATTAAATTATTAGGCATCAAAATCTTTCGCGTTTGGTAAAATTTGACATACTGTGAAATACTCTGCCTTCTCCAGGCCACAGAGTGTTCAAAGCAGCTGTTTCAAGGTACCAAACCAAAACCAAAACAGCAAAGATGAATATTTCATTTCTCAACACCTGCCAATCCTCTTTAAGGCTGCATGAGTCCAAAGTGCTTGTAAGTGGCTTTATACCATTTTAACTCCACGGAGGTCAGGGGGGTTTACTCACATAAGTAAAGTTGCTCCTGTGTTCAAAGCTAGGATCACACCCCAGCTTTGCAGAGTTGGCGAATAGCACGGCTGCTTCTAAACACATGCTTAAACACGGTGCTGTTTGCCCAATAATCAGTAAAACAGAGCGCTCAATGTTAAGCAAAATAATAAATGGTGTGTTTGGATTTAAAAAAAAAAAGTTTATTGTGCGAGGATTTATTCCGTTTGACAAACCATGCTGTTTAGAATACAATAGTGGCATAATCACCGCCTGCGGCTGTCATTTTTCATGATAATGGGATACTTATTCATCTAAGGCAGGTACAAGTCTGTCGCTGGCCTTCATTTTACAAGATTACGTGTATTTCTGTCTCATTTGGAATAGGTGATATCTGACAGGAAGCAATTTTCCCCAGTTTGGGGGGTCTTTATATTAACTATTTGCTCGTGGTACTTCTCCTCCAACTCTTGAGGTAGGTTTGGCCAGGAACCCAAAGACAAACATGAAAAAAAAATATTTTGAACTGTTTCTATAGCATGACAATTTATTAGCTAAGTGCAGGAATTTTTCGGTGCATCCTACATGTGGGTTGGCGTGTGTATTCTACTCCATCCTTAAAAAGAAAACGGTGCCCATTTTTGTTCAGCCTGAACCTTCACCAGATCAGAGTCACCGTGGTTACATTGCGAAAGGTATTGTTTGAAATTCCATTTGGCGTTTCTGAGCGGAAGTCTGATTCAGCAAAGCACTTCTGAGACAGAGAAGCGCACGTCCTTAAGTGCTGAGCAAAACTGAGGTCCTAGTGCCGCAGCCAGACAACTTGCTGAAAAGTAATGTAAAGTTGATTGAAAACGCCAATATTTTTCATGGGATTTTTTTTTAAATTTTGTTCCTCCCTCCCCCACAGGTTTCCCACGGGAAAAAATTCAGTTCTTTGAAAATGGTCAAATTTCAGTTTCCAGATTTTTTGGCCAAAAAATCAACCCAAATGGAATTTTTCTGCAAAAATTGTTTCCTGAAAAACCATTTTTGGTCTAAAAAATATTTAGATGAAAAAATGCCTATTAGCGCTCATCATTTGTGACTGGTAGCCATTCTGTGGTTCCCTGTTAAACACATCACTCTCCTCTCTTCCTATCCCTCCTTTCTTCCTCTCATTCCTCTCATTCCCTTTCCTCTATCTAATTCTACCTATCTGGACTTTGAGATGATTATTTCTTTGTATTACAAGCTGTGCCTAGAAATCCAGCCAAGATCATGGGCCCATCGTCTTAGGTACTGTGCAAAGACGAAAGAACAGACAGTCCCTGCCCAGATTTTACGGTGTAAATACATAAGGCACACAAAGGCTGGGAGAAAAGAAGGGTTACTAACCTAATTTTACAGGTGGGGAACTGGGACACAGAAAGATTAAGTGACTTGCTCAAGGTCACACAGGAAGTCTATGGCAGAGATGGGAATCGAAACCATATCTGACGCAGCTTAGTCTGGTACTCCTATATCCTCGCACAGGACAGAAGATCTGTTCCCTCTGCATCTTTAGACAGAAAGAATTAGCGAGGAGGGTTCTGTGTCCCATGCAGGGGTGAGCCAAACCTGGTTTTCCCAGCAGCCAAGTACAGGCATAATGGAGCATTAAAAGGGGATAATCTCTGGCCTCTGGGAGGAGCCGTTCATTCAGTTCACGACGCTTGTGTGTTTGTTGTGGCTGTCTTGTGTTACCCTCTGTAACCCCACTCTTCCAAGAGTTAGCGATTTAACATGTAGCAGATTTGTACAGGATGCGAGGCTCATGGCTTTATGAACTTCCTCCAGGAGGGCTGTTAGCATAATTATACGTGTTGCGTGATGATCAAGTCCATACAGGCCGGGGCCGCTCATGAAAGAAAACCCCTCACTCCACGCCTTATCTCAGGGGTTTCAGTTTGGGAGGGGTTTAGTCACAACAACAGAAGGGAGCAGAGACATGGAGTCCAATTCTCCTTGCCCTCCAGTTTGTCATGTTCTCAATCTACACCCCTGAAGAACCAAGGAGAACCAAGCCTGCTTTGTCTAACGGCTAAGGGTTCTGGGTCCTGCCTGCAGTCTATGGAGCCCTGGCTCCAGCACCACTCCGACAGAGGTCAGCGGGAGTTGGGCTTGTGCATCCGAACACCTCCCATTGAAGACCATGGGAGTCTTCCCATTGACTTCAGTGGGAGCTGGCTGGGGCCTTGAGTGAGGGCCGCAGGATTTGTCCCCATGGTAGCGAGGCATCTCCAGGTCTGTACTGTAGAGGCAGTTGGTAGGACGATCACCTTGAGCTAGGAGCGTAGGTTCCAGCAGGAGCAGGCAGACAGTTACGTGTCAGGCCCCGATTCTGCCAGGTGCTGAATGTCACCACCTCGCCCTCACCTCTGGGGGAGCAGAGGGTGCTCAGCAGGATCGGGCCCCTTGGCGACCCCAGGAGAAGGTTCCAGAAATAATCTGGCAGCTAGAGGGAGCTGGATTAATGAGAGGGACAGGGGAGGTCAATCAGTGAGGCCTTCAAACCAGGTTACAAGGACCAAAAATCCGACATATGCACCATGACTATTAGCCCAAATGCAGGACTGCAGCCAGGGATATACACAACAAACAGGGTGAGCAGCGACCCAAGCCCTAATGGTCTGGCATCCATTTGAAAGACCAATTTCCCCCCTCATCTCCCATCACAGCAGCTGAGATCCACTGAGGTGCTCCGGCTGCTGGTCCAGGCCACACACCTATTTAGGACAAGCTTTGGGATGTTGTCAGCTGAGGGCTTCAGCATGTAGAACTCGAGCAGGTCCTTGGCCACCAGAAACCTGTGCACGGCCATCTTCAGGAGACAACACAAGACCTATAGGGTATTTAGGGTAAATGAGCCTCTAATGTATTTATTTCAGGTACTGGTTATCATCACGGCTTAGGAGCTTCCAGTCACATCAAAGGGGAATGGATTTTATGAAGTGAGCTCTGGGATTTAGCGCAGGTGAATTTGTTGTTAAATTCTTAGGCAGAATGAAATACCTAGGGCCGGCTTTTTCCTATTGCTCTCAACGGAAGCTGCTGGGGAAGACTGAGCAGTTTTGAAAATCAGGCCCCGCTTTTGTGTGCTCAAGAACCTGTGAAAATCTTGACCCTTCTCTAATTCATATGGCCAGCATTCTAACAACACAGTTGTGTGAGGCAAAAAAGGCAAGCTCCCTGGGAGGTTAAAGCAAGCAAACAACATCGGGGAATTGTGTCTGAAATCAAAAGCACATCTCGGATCTCTCTGTTTAAACAGGTTAGAGAAGCTTGGCTGAGATAGGCCTAAAAATAATACCTCCGACACCTTTGGGGTGTGTGTGTGTCTGAAAGCAAAACTAATTCTCTCTCCCTTCTGCTTCACTGGTTCTTCAACCCTTTGTTACTCACTAATTTAATTTTTTTTTTTGTTTTGGTCCTACTTCAGAAACATTCCTGCTTGGGTAGTAGGCTCCAACATGGGGTTAGCGGGGTGGGAATTAAGGTGTTATTGTGGGTTCAGGGATGTGTCACGTTTCGCCATGGATCAGAATGCCTTTCTTTAAGGTGGCAGTTATGGGGATCTTAGGCAAACATGTTAGGAGAGTTTGGGAGGTGTGAGGAGAGATCTTCACGGAGCTGTAATGTTTCCTGACTCTCCAGTGCTAAGGTTGTCTCAGGCATAGCAATAAACCTGCCCCATCGTACACAGGTCTGTCTACAGTAGATGACCAGGATAAGCCTGGCATCCCTGGTGGGGTCTGAAAGGTGAGCTCAAGTTAGTTTGTACAACAGCGGGTCGGCAAGTTCCAATTTTATTTCTGCAAAAAATTGTTGAACAAAACAGTGGAGAGTCTCTCCCCCCTCCCAGAATATTTCAGTGAAAATGAAAAGCAGATTTTGATTTTGGTTTTGAATTTTTTCAACAAAAATTGAGAATTTGGACTAAAGACATTTGTTTTATTTATTATTAACCTGAAACCACATTTAATTTTTTTTTTAAATCAGGTGAAAAATTTCAACCAGCTATTTAATACTATGTAAGATATACCCATACACCACTACTGCAGTAATCCTCTCAACCTCTCTGTGAGGTGGGGAAGTGCTATTGTCCCCATTTTATAGTTAGGGAAACTGAGGCCTGGTCTACACTGGGGGGGGATCGATCTAAGATACGCAACTTCAGCTACGAGATAGCGTAGCTGAAGTTGACGTCTCTTAGATCAACTTAGAATTACTTACTTCATGTCCTCGCGGCGCGGGATCGACGGCTGCGGTTCCCCCGTCGACTTTGTTTCCTCCTCTCGCCGAGCTGGAGTTCTGGAGTCGACGGGAGAGCGATCGGGGATTGATTTATCCTGTCTACACTACACGTGATAAATCGATCCCCGATAGAGCGATCTCTACCCACCGATCCAGCAGGTAGTGTAGACATACCCTGAGGCAGAGAAATTAAGTGACTTGACTAAGATCACTTAGTGGGTAGGTGAGGTTCTGTGGTCTACAATGTTCAGGAGGTCAGACTAGAAGATCATGATGGTCCCTTCTGGCCTTAGTCTATGGGTCTATTATGGTTACGTTGCTGAGATCACATGGCAAAGGCTAGTGTGCAGCTTGGAGGAGCATTTTTAAAAAATAAATTAAGTATTTTTGTTTGATGACAATGTAGCTACAGAAGTGAGCCTTATTATTTATATTCCAGAAGCAACTTCAGGCCCCAACTGAGATCAGGGCCCCATTGTGGTAGGTACATAGTAAGAGTTGCTCTCTGTGCCCACAGAATTTACAGTCTAATTAGGCAAAATGGACAAAGGGTAGGGATAGAGACCAAGGACGTGACTTGTCAGGTTAGGTGGGACGAGAACTCAAGTCTTTTGAGTTTCAGTCCTGTGTCTTATCCATCACATCACTCCATCTAGTGATGGAGTGGGAATGCCCTGGCATATGAACTCTGGAAGAACAGTCTATGTTGTGAGAGGCAGTGTGGTCCACTGGCTATAGAACTCCACTGGGAATCAGGAGACACCTGGCTTCTGTTCCTGGCTGTGCCACTGGCTTGCTGGGTGGCCCTTGGCAAGTCACTTCATCACTCTGTGCCTCAGTTTCCCTACCAGTAAAATGGGAATAAAAATACTTCTGCTTTGAGATCAATGAAGAAAAAGTGCTATATAAGAGCTTATTATTCTTACTATGGAGTGGAGTGGAAAAAAAAACACAGAGGAGGTTGTGGATGGGATTTACCATAATCAATGAACTTGTATTTCTGTTTTACATTGATTAATATAAAACTACCTGGGTTTCCCTTTCACGTGATAGAGTGGGAAAACTTTTTCCTGATTTTCCCATTCTGATTCCTGTAAAGAAAAGCTTGAAAATATGGAGGAAGCTTTAGTCTCCAAGGAGACTGGAACCCCAAGCAGAATCACACTGCCTATTGGTTATTTAGCACTGTTATTTTTCTCCCAACACCCCATCCTCCCCGTGAGTCTCCCGTGTATTTTTGTCTGGATACAGTGAATCTAGCAAAGGAATATCTTGCTTTACTAATAAAGACAGGATGTGTTGGTAACGAATTACAGCTGACGGGAAGCTCTTTGCCCTGCTACCGAACTGGGCAGCAAGGGTGTCTCCCAGGCAGCTGGCAAGCTCTCTGTCCCTACCCTGGTGAGCTTGCTTTGTTTCAAACCCAGACATACCCGTTAAGGGATGGGTGAAGAGGAAGGTGCCACCGATCAAGGGCAAGCCTCAGGGCTGCACTGGTAACAGTAGAGAGACTAAGGCCTGTGTACACAGACTCATGCATGTTTGTGTACATGAGCGGCTTCATTGGACTCAATGAGACTAATTGTGTGATTCAAGTTAAGCTCATGTGTCAGTTCTTTGCAGGGCCAGGACCTGAGCCTCTAAGCTGATAAGCACAGTCTAGGTAGGATGCGTTCTTACCCTTCCATCGTCAGCTCCTCCCTCCCCTTCTCTCCAATCTTGCCACTACTGGTGTGAGAGTCTTCTCCCATGCAACTCCTGCCGCTGACGCAAGGAGTACTCGCTATAGGGAAGATTGCAGATTAGGCCTTGAAACTGTAAAGTAGGGGTGTTTGTCTAGAGTCATTAAGGTAACAATACCCTAAGGGAATTTCTCTAGAAGTAGAACTGATATCAGGATTCATATCAGGTTATTTCATTAGGCTGAGCAACAAGAATGTTTTTATAATACCACCACAGACCCCCCGCTTAAAAAAAAACAGGCAGTGCGGGGCACAGCTGAACCTTGACCATAATGGGGAACATTTTCAAAAGTGCCTAACAGGTGCCTAAGTCCCTTTATGAATCTGGCTAACTCCCATAGATATCAATGCCTAAATTCCTGTGAGGATCTGGACCTAAGTGATTTACGTGCTTATGTTCCAGACACCTAAATCACTTAGTCACTTTTGAAAAAATTACATACTGAATTTATTAGTGCAGGGTGAAATTCTCTGACGTGTGTAATGCAGGATGTCAGAGTAGATGACTGTATAACGGTCCCTTCTAACATTAATCTATGAAAATATAGACAACTCCAGCATCTAATAGGATCCCATTTTCTTTCCTTATTTTGAATAATATTAAGGGTAGCTGACATAGATTTTTTTTTTTACTGTTAATGCAAATGGGAAGATTTTTAATCAGGTGCAGATAATAAAGTTGAAACATGATGGATAGAGGGGAAACTGGGAACAAACAATAATCAGTAGCGTGTAGCTCCCTAGACATTCTTAGAAGTAAAGCAACACACAACAAAAAATTGAATTACATCGAGGAGCAACAATGTGGTAGACACTTGATGTGAATCTTAGGAGTGCATTTTTATGAGCATTTGAAAAATATATATGTATTTATTTGCATTGATATGTTTATATGGCTTTACATATCAACTTAGACAGGAAAAATTGAATAAAATGTCTCAGGTCTGGGAAATGAGAGGAGATTATGAAAAGCAGATTTAATTCGGCACCGTTTTTTGATGTTTGTGGCACATTTCATCATATTGCCGGAGACACCCAATTACACAGTTTGAAGAGTGATCAGCAAATGGGGTATCCATGGAAGAATATTAACTGTGGTCTTTTTTTTTTTATTCCCCTTTCCTACAGCAAATATTATGTATGCGTTATGGAAATGGATCAAAATACCACATATGCTCTTAATACTGAGCTCTGAATCTCTCTCAAATAATCTTATTTTAACTCTGACATTATATTTTTCTGGAACAAACCTGTCGGTAATTTTCGAGGATGGCTTTCCTGGCCTAAGCATCAGGTATGATTTCCTGGAGCTATAGATTCCAATCTCAGTAGGGGTTGATTGAGACTTTGGCCTTACATAAACAGAGGCCCTGTCAGAAGACCCAGTCACAGTGCAGTTGTCCTGTCACCAGGTTCCATCACGATCAAAATACGAGTCGGAACCTGGATGTCTCTCACCAGCCACGCTGAAACCATGGATTGACCAAGACTTTAGCCCCCTACCAGGGAAATGGTTACCTTCTATCTGTACTGCATCTTTTTAGTGTGTTCTACTTGAGTAGGGTGACCACATGTCCCGGTATTAGGGGCTTTGTCTTATATCCACAACTGTACTTCACCACCACCCCCGCAAAAAAGTGTCCCAATTTTTCACACTTGCTCGTTGGTCACCCTATACCTGGGGCAGGGGACAACTGTGTTATAGCTAGAGTTGCTTGGGAATTGTTCAATGGTTTTTGTTGGGAAATGCCAATTGGTCAAGACCGAAACGTTTTGTGCAAAAAGGTCTGTTTAGAAAAAAATGTTCTGTTCCTGACTCGGCCACTGGTTTCCTTGGTGACCTTGGGAAAGTGGCATCGCTTTTCTCTGCCTCAGTTTCTCCATATGTAAAACGGGGATAATGATCCTGACCTCTATAAAACCCTTTGAGATCTATGGATGAAAATGCTATAGGAGCTAGCTAGTAATTATTTATTATGACATAATTATTTGCATTTCTTTGCCAAAATTTCAATATCTTTTCTGAAAATTTCAAAATGTTTTGAAAATGAGGACAAAGATATTTGTGAAAGTTTGGTCAGGTTTTTTTTATTCAAAAATAAAGTTTAATTGAAAACTTGAATGTTGGTAAATTTAGTCAGAAAAAGTTTGGAAAAATGAGTCTTTCCGTTGAATTAATTGGGCATTGGATTAGGTTTTTTAACTCACAAATAGGGTGGGTGTGTCACTGCTCGCTGCACACCATCTGTACATTTTTCAGTAGCAAGATTAGATTGGTCTCCTTGTCCAAATGAACCCAGTGTTAATAACAGAGAGAGTTTTATAAAGATTTCTTCATCGCTTCCCTGAGACTTGCCACCAACCATCATTTGTCACTCTTTGTGCTAAACTGTGACTTTGCCAGGAACAAGAAAGAGCGTGTTGTTTTGCTGCCCTAGGAACAGGTTCCTTCTTTACTCTGAGAGGCAAGTCCACTGAACCAGCCATGTACCTGGTGTAGCCTAAATCCGTTGGTATGATAAAGCTTTCTTGTCATTCAGCTGAAGAGGCCTTGGTACGTATGACCCCAGTGTGTTAGAAACAGTGATTCTGAGACATTGCAGCTGGAAATAACCAGTTAGGTTGGTGTGATGGGGTGTACCGGCCCTTAAAGACTAAAGGCTGGGGCAGAAGACCCTGTCCCAGGGATGTTGGTGTCAGCATGAGCTCAGGAGCTGCCCAAAACTGGAAGAGAAGAAGTGGTCCTGGGCAAAGGGGTAGTGGGGCCGGAACACCGTTTTGGCACTCATAGAGAAACCAAAATGGTACCCACTGCACAGCGTGACATCGCATGCTGTCTCTTAGAACTGGGTGCGTGCTGACCGAGGAAGGAAGGCAGAGCCGGAATGCTGGGCTTCTGCTAGATAGAATCAAGGCTCTGCAGTCAACCGGCGCGGTGGAGATGGGCCCAAGCTATGGGGCTGCTAGAATGTTTGGGACGCTGAGGACTATTTTGAATTACTTTGGGCTACTGACTCAGTTTCCAGGGATGGCTGATGACAACCCTGAGAGAGACTGTACAGCACTCCTATGGGGCAGACAGAAAGGGGGCAGACAGAGGGCCCTGTGGAAACACCTCTGGCTACAAGAGAGAGCAAAATGAATGGTGGCCCGACTGCAGTTGTCTATTCCATACCCAACTGCCCATGAAGGTTCCCTACTCTGTGTTCTCTAGGGTTTTGTCTGGTCTGGTCTCCTAATTGACTCAACTATGGGGCTTTTTACCATGTCTAAGCTCCTCTACATTAGGAAATTTCCCCATAAACAATAATCATAGAACCATAGGAAGGGACCTTGAGAGGTCATCTACTCCAGTTCCCTGCACTCATGGCAGGACTAAGTATTATCTAAATCATCCCTGACAGGTGTTTGTCTAACCTGCTCTTTAAAATCTCCAATGATGGATATAGGCGCCAACTCCGTGGGTGCTGTGGGTGCTGGAGCACCCACTGGGAAAAATTGGTGGGTGCTCAGCACCCACCGGCAGCTCCCCGCCCCCCCGCCCAGCTCACCTCCACCTCTGCTCCGCCTCCTCCCCTGAGCGTACCACGTCCCCGCTTTTCCCCCCTAGCTCGCAGCACTTGCGCCGCGAAAGAGCTGTTTCATGTGGCGGGGAGGAGGGGGAACGCAGGGCACTCGGGGAAGAGGCGGGGCCGGGGATTTGGGGAAAGGGTCCAATAGGGGCAGGAAGGGGGCAGAGTTGGGGCAGGGACTTTGGGGAAGGGGTTGGAATGGGGCGGGGCAAGGGCAGGGCAAGGGTGGAGTCAGGGCGGGGCCAGGGGAGCGTGAGCACCCACTGGCACTGGGGAAAGTTGGCACCTATGATGATGGAGATTCCGCAACCCCCCTAGGCAATTTGTGCCAGGGCTTAACCACCCTGACAGGAAGTTTTTTCCTAATGTCCAACCTAAACCGCCCTTGATGCAATTTAAGCCCATTGCTTCTTGTCCTATCCTCAGGGGTTAAAGAGAACAATTTTTCTCCCTCCTCCGTGTAACAACCTTGGCATAATCATCATGCTATTCAACCGAAATCGCCACAAAGCCGGCACAAAACAATTCAGGCTGCTCACCATCTCTATTTCTGTCGATCTGCGCCAATCACTTTTACTGAATGACTTGCGAGGGGCAAAAAAGCATTTTTTCCTTGCATTTTTTTTTTATTAGTGGAGTATGAAAACAGGCACTAACTATACAGCAAGACTGGCACAAGTGGTACATCGTATCATGCGGCAGCTTTTTCAAAATGAATATAAACTCTTGGTTTTTCTTTTAACTATCAGAATAAATAAATATCATACACATGTTTGGGTTTGCAGAGAGTGACTTCTAAAGCACAAATTGTTACACTACAGCTTAATTTTACAGCAGTTTGTACAGTACATAACTTTGATTTTTTTTTTCCCTTTAAAAGTCTTTGTTCCTTTGCAAGATATGTTTGACACACACATGGTTACACTTTGGAGCTAACTGGACAACTCTGGTCAGTAGCCAAACGGGCCATCAATACTGTTGGAGAAGAAATACTAAAAAATTACTTTAAACTGCAAAGACACGTCTAAACTTCAGCAGCCCTTCTCAATAGCTAGAAAGGTTATGAAAGGTGTGGCCATGAATAGTACACCAAACATGAGATTAACTTCCTGTGGGGTTAATTAATGTCTTCATAAAACAATTTACAAATGGCTGTCTCACTGGGTGTGTAGTAGATCATCTAGGCTGGAAAGATGGTCTATTTTGAGTATACTACAAATGTGCCGTATTCTTGGGCCAGGTTTTGTTCTCAGTTACATAGATGTGAATCTGGCATTACTCCAGTGAAGGTGGTGGAATTACTCCAATTTTACACCAATACAACTGAGAGCAGAGGCTGGTTCCTCCTCCAGCTTTTCTAAGTAATAACTGATTTCGCTCCATGCGGCTCTTATCGGTTGCTAAGATTTCATGCAAGTGGCCAATCCTGGACCTTGTCAACGCTTTTGGGCATAAATCAGCACAGCTCCGTTGGAATCAATGGAATTGCAACTCATTTACGGGAGTGGCGAATTTGGCCTCTTGTCTTTAAATCAAGGTTAAAGCTGTCCCTTGGCGTAGTGTGAGAAATCTAATGAATTGAGTGGCTCTGGTCATACAGTCAAGGACAAAACAGTGGATCTACAGAACATCGTTGAATATACAGAATGTTAATTGTTACTGGGTTTGGTTTGGAATCTGATGGAGAATCTCTTCTAGTTGCTATCGTAGGATTCCTTCGCCTTTTCTCTTTCCCTATCACTGTGCTTTTGATTCAGGTGTGAACCTCAGTCACTTAAGAAATAAATAGCTATTTAGGTGTATCAAACAACACAGGCTTTTTGTCTTATTCCACAGTAAATTGTAAAGAACGGCAAAGAGGCACACAAGGGGTTAAAAAACGAATACAGCTTGTATAACCAAAAGGAAAATTCTCTGAATTCACTAGTTTTGGCTGAATCTAATCTCACTGCACAGTTCTTATAATTAGACCTTTATATCATAGTGGTTTTGCTTTTCCTTCATAAAGGTTTGTTTAGACCTTTTACACATTAAACCCTAAGGACCATCTTTTTGTCTCCAGTCTTTGTTAAAAGCTCTGTCGTGTCAATGAAAGTCTGATACAACGCTCAAGGGTAGAAAACAACCCCAAATTCTCCATGCCACTTGGGTGTTTCCTGATCAGAGATGCACAAATTTGTTTGGCTGCGGTGGTTACAAGAACCTAGAACAGGCAGAAATTCTTCAGAAGTTGATGTAACATTTGCATTTTTTTTCAACCATCTGTAGACCTGGCTGAAATGTTTCAAATTGGAAATTTTGAAGTTTTTTGGGCGGGGGGGCGGGGAGGGGAATGCAGATAAAATTTGCAACTCCTGCCCCTTTTATTTCAAATTCACGAATTTCAAAGATTGTTTGCAAATAAATCCCCTGCCTTTTCCCCTCCCAACCAGCAGTAAAAGAACCTTCTGTGGTAGCAGGCCTTACTCAGAATCAGCATTTCTTCTCTATGCATCTAATTCTACATTCTTACTTAGAACAAAACTCCCACTAATTTCATTGGCCCCAGGACATTTTCCTTGCATAACAAGTCAGTCAGTCTTACTGCAAACTCTTACTCTACATTGTTTTAACCCTTTTACTCAGTATTTTTCTCAAGTGGGATCTGATCCTATGAGCCACAGGGGCTTGCAGCAATTTACAGGATGGGCTCATACTTGGCAAATTGATTATGAATGCAAAATTGTAGGTTTTGGCCACATGTGGTGCAAAGGGAAGGTAATATTAGCAAAGCTAGAGGGGGAAAAAAATCTCATGCATATTGACACAGTCTCCAGGTACATATTCTTTTCATGGCCCATGTAAAACAGAAGTTGTGGAGATTCTGGAGGTCCTTGCCTGGTCATCTATAAGGAAGCCAACATGTTCATTCCAACATTTATGCTATGTGTTTCGTTTGGGGAATGTTCTTCTCCCATTCAGATTATTACATAAAAATTAATTTTTGACTGTTTGCTGTGGACTACAGAACCCTGCTAAGTAAAAAAAAAAAACAAAACAAAAACATTCATTCAGCCCCAGAGTAGTGACACTGTCAGGGTGATGGTGGGAGAGGCGTAGGGGTTTTTTTCAGTGCACTAGTTCTGCTTGGAATACTAGGACAACAACCTGAAAGCAAGATAAAGATAAAGATAAAGCACCATTTAACTTGGGAGGTGCTATCTGCGCTGATCATTACACGGTCTTCTCCTTAAGTGACATTTGGGCCTTACGTATCTGCACTACGTGTGATGTACACGTTATGTATCACATCTAATGAGAGCAAGTGATAAAAGGGGGAAAATTGTGAACATTTAGAAATTTTGACCAGATCTATGGCTGATTTAAAATGGTGGGGGTGAATTAAAGAGGGGGAAATCATCAAAAAAAAAAAAATCATTGAAAGTTTTCCTCAGTTTTGTTTTTGGAAATTCATCAAAAAACTTTGAAATTCAGACTAGCTTGGTTGAATGTAAGAGAAGATGGAACCAGGGTACCAGATTTTGTCAAATCAAAATGAGGGGTGATTTGGAACAGGGTTCTAATTTATTTGAACACCTAAAATTCCTGGGAGCGGGATACATGATCTGTCTTCCCTATGTATTTATGATTGCACGTTACACTGGCAAATTCGGCATAGACATTCCTGGAAATAAACAAACATGTACCACATGGAAAGATTCCTCCCCAAAGAGTGATGAAGACTCGAAATTCTCTGCCCCTGGATCAGCTGCCTTTAGGATTAAAAGAAGACCAGGAGTCTGACTCACTGTTCTTTGCTCCAGTTTTATCCATGTGTCACTCTGTTGATTTTAATGGAGTGACACGAGCATAGAAGGGAAGGAACTCAGCGGTCAGAACAGGACCTGTATCTTCCATACCAATTTTATCTCTGGAGATAAATGGGATTAGATATGTAACATGATGCACATAAGGTTCAATGGATTGCTACACTGTGATTCTGGAAGAAATTTCCTCCTGAGGCAAGATGACAAGAACCTTAGGGAAGTTTCTGCTTCCTCTGGAGAATTGAGGGAAGTTTATTGTCGCGTCAGGTGTATCTGCCACACTCCATTTCCTGGGCTTGCTGAAGGCTACAGGCAGAGGTCGGGCACTGATAGATTTTGATCCTTGTAATCTTCTGTGGTGTGTTTCTGTATCCCCTAGTGTAACAAGATTAGTGTCCTGACCTGCCAAGGGATGTCGCTGATTCCAGTCATACCATATCAGAATTGAACGTCATGTCACTTAGGCCACCCTTCGATGTCTCACTCTATCACCCTTCCTGGGCAAAATTTAGCCTTGGGTGCTTAAAAATGCTTTTCAGTTGCTCTGCTATATTAAAACCATCTTCACACCTGCTCACCATCATCCTTAGGGCAGTAGGAGATAGGGAGGAGAGGAAACAAACAGGTAAATTGGGTGGAAATAAAATGAAAGCTCATATTTGGTGTCAGTGGTTTCGGATGGCAGGCACCCAAGTGCTATAAAAAATAAAGACTGGGATTTTCAAGAAGGCCTCAGGTAGAGGGTGTCAATATGGTTTGGGTTCTTTGCAGATCCCAGACAAAATACCCGTTATAGGGCTGCATCTTGCAGCACTGGTGACGTGCGTAATCCTGTCAACCACTCAAGCCAAATGAACATTTTCCATCAAAATGTTTGACTGAACTGAAATGTACACAAACTTATTTCCACTTTTGTTGAAAACGGTGTCTTCAGTAACTCATCCCCCCCCGGGGGGGGGGGGCAGGGAGTTTTTGTTGACATTTTTCAAAGAGGAGAAGGGAAATCATTTCCCAACCAGGTCTGGTCACCACTAGGAACTCACCAAGAGAGACTTTTAGCAGAACAGCTTGAGAGAGACAGTTGTAGTCGAGCGGGTTGTATTCTTTTTTCCACATTTAGATAAGTAAGTTGGCCATTATCCTCTGTGCTAGTGTAATCGCATTGGTAATGGGACAGAACTAGGCAAAACAGAAGTCAATAAAAGCTTTTAGTTCATCAGATACCCATGTTATATGTGTGTGTGTGTATATCACACACTAATCACATACGGGCCAGATTTTAGCTGGTATAAATTGGCATAGCTCCATAAACAGTATCAGCGAGGATCAGGCTCATGTATAATTTTGATTCAGATCTTCAACATCCCACTGGGTTGCGGGATGTCTGGATCTGGGATTTTGGTTTGGCCTTCTACCGAGAGGAATGGCAATTTGCAAAATTGAGATCCGCATCTGGGTTTGGATTTAAGTCATCTCCTAAGCTCAGGAGTGTTCAGATCTGGGTATTGGTTCAGGCCCACCTCTAGCCTGTCTGCATTCATTCTCTACTTAGTCGGTTTCTGAGACAAGCAGGGGAGCCCCCAGGGTTTGTGGTCTGAGGACAGAATTTGGCATGGAGGCAGTTTTCCTAAACACAGCTTGAATTAATCACGGTTTTGATGAACCGCCACATAATGCAAATGGTGTATGAACGCAGCAGGAGTTCATACCAACTTTTTATTGTTCTTTGTTGTCCAAGTTAGACCAAAATGCTTTTTTACACATCATTTATAAATAGCAGAGTGTACATTTCAGTGAAGAACAAAGATGCAGCAACCTCAGTAAAAGTCTTGTGAATTTGACAAAATCTAGTGCTTTCATTTTTCCTCGCTCTCTAACCAACAGAGCCCGGTGGCAAATTCTTTGTCCTCGGACTTCGAAGAAGTGCTTTAAAAAAAAAAAAAAAAAAGTTCCTACCGACGGGAAGTGCTTTAACAGGAAACAACCCTTTACATCATTCCCTGGCGTTTGCAGGTTGGTTTTAACGGAGAACTGGAGAAGATATGATAATGGCATTCAGAATCTTTTCTCTGAATTCCTCTTGCTAGACTTATTCAGAACACTGGCCAAAGAAGCACCTCCCGCTCAGAGCTTGTGGGGTTTTTTTGGATTGTAAGTTTGATTCTAGCTACTACAAGTATAAATCTGAAAGAAAGGGGGAGGGAGGAAAGATAGCAAAATGCTCCATAATTCTGCATAAGGCAACACAGACAGCAACACACAAATGAAGGATGTTTTCAACAATAGAATCTATATACAGTACTAGGACTAGGTTTTCCAGAGCACAAAACAAAACAAAAATCACAGTCGGCACATTATCACAGTATCAACGAAAGAGCGATCTTTCTGGACATTACAGTTTTTACTCCTCGGTCCTCAGGAGAGTTTTTTTTAAACATCTAAGTACATGCCCTCTTTCCTTCTTTATTAAATACTTCAGTGGAAGTGGGGCCAGTAGCAGTACCTGACGTGAAAATGGAGCTAGTGAAGAAGTAAAGGATTGAAAGTATCCCCCGAAAGGGAGCACCTTGATCCAGGTGGAGAGGAGAGCTGTGCATTTTCAAAAGAGCCACACGTTTAGTGCCAGCAGAAGGTGCCTTCTCTTGCGGCTGACGGTAGGGTGGGGGTTCCCCTGCTGCCTTGCGGTCAGTTTGGTAAGGTGTCAAGTCCGAGGGAGGCGGCGTGCTGCTTTGCCCGGAGCCTTAGATTCTCAATACTTGTCGTTTTACTGTTCAGAGTAGGGAGGGAGCTAGACGCCTGCAAGATGGGTGAAGACCAGACCTGCTGGGCGTGGGAGAGCGACTGGTAATACGACTGACAATGGAGAGAGCTGAGGGGCGCCATGTTGACATTCATGCCCAAGTACGGCATGGCAGTTGGGGTCCCCATTTCAAAGGAGGAGTAATGGACCAAGTTGTTAGTGGCGGCCATGTGCTGGCGAAATTGCTCCTGGAGACGGAAGAGGCTCAGAGGTGAGGAGGAGTAGGAGTGAGTCTGAGACATGCCGCTGCTGGAGGAAGGCGTCACCGTGGCACTGATGGGAGAGTCTGCATTAGAAGACAAGATGTAGGGAGGGGGGTTAGACATATGTGGCCGCTGAATAGAACGGCTGCTGAGGAAGGCAGCTGATTTACAGAGAAGGAGGAAGGAGAGGGGTGCCGGGGACCTTTTATCCAGACTAAGTTCTCCGGAGCATGGACGGAGTATGCAAATCACCTTGCACATTTGAGTGCTAATTAACCAGAAGCCAAATTGCAGCAAGGGTGTTGATGAATGAATTATCTGGACCAGCGTTCCTGTAACTGCCTCCCCTGATCCTTTCCAAGCAAGGCTCAGACAAGGCCATGGAAAGCGACAGAGTGGGGCTATTATTGTGAAGACCCAAACAGAACCAAAATGGAGAACTGATCTTTCCATACTGGCTGTTCAGAGGAGATCTTGTTTGCTGAGTCCATGGTGGAGAAACCCAAGCAAGCAAGATTGGGGCCCTATAAAACTCATCCAAACGGCACCACTCTAGATTCGAGCCATCTTTTCTCAAAATACAAGAATGGGAGGGGTGCGGGGTTGGGGGATGTCATTCAAGGAAATTGAAAAGTGACCAATTTAAATCTGACCAAAAAGGAAATACTTTTTCCACAGAAGGCACAAATTGGCCTGGGGAACTCATTGCCACAAGATATATCTGAAGCCGAGAGACGAACAGGAGTCCCAAAAGGACTGAACATTTAAAAGCAATAATAATAAATAATTTGGAAGAGGCACAAACTCTCATGCTTCATGTTATAAGCCAGTCTCTAACTGATGGACACTAGTGTCCCACAGGGAGGCCGAGGACCTCCCTTCCCTGGCATATTGTTCCTGGGTGGAAGCGATTCTAGCCCAGCTCTGTGCTGCTTGCTGACACCTCTCCTTGTTCCTGTGCAGATACGGCTTTAACAGCCATGGACATGCCGCCATGGAGCGTAGGCTTTTGGCCTGGCATGGAGCGCAGCTCCAGCTCATGGAAGGTAAAGCTCCTTGCTGTCATGAAGATCCAGAGGAATAGCTCAGTGGTTTGAGCATGGGTCTGCTAAACCCAGGGTTGTGAGCTCAATCCTTGAGGGGGCCACTTAGGGATGTGGGGCAAAAATCAGTACTTGGTCCTGCTAGTGAAGGCAGGGGGCTGGACTCAATCACCTTTCAGAGTCCCTTCCAGTTCTATGAGATAGATATGTCTCCATATATTAACTTGCCATGGGCAGATTCTTTTATAGCTGGCCACCATCAGAGTCAAGTTTAGACGGCTCACTAGTTGGATACAGTCTGCCAATTTCTACGTTCCCCGGTAAGGGCCATCTCTGTATCCCTGTGGCCTTCCACTTCATTCTTGAGAGGGTTTACACGTGAGTAGGACGGATATATTTGTTCTGTGTTTAGTGGGGAAATGCATTGGCCAGGCCTGAGCAAACCTGCCACTGTCTTCTCTGGAGAGAATAGGCCTGGTTGTCTGTCTTGCAGGTTTTGTGGTATATTCCCAACAAGCTCTTGGAGGGCTAGGATTTGACCTCTTTCGGATCCTTTGCAAGCCATTACAGTCCACCAGGAGAGGAGATTCTGATTCCACACTATGAACTATTTCTGTGCTAAACTTGTTGGTCATGTTTGCCCTACTGGGTCACACGCAACTGGCAACTACCTCATTAAAGTGCCTGGCGGACCTGGCTTGTGAGAGGGAGCCAGGTTTTTTAGCAAGTGTGTGTTCCCCAGAGGGCATTTAGACCCTTATCCAATGGGGAAGTGTGTGCCCAGTATGCCTGTGAATGGCATGCTGTCACTGAGCAGTGATCTTCGGTGCTCATCTAAGCTAATGGGGGATCTCAGCCCTCTCTGCGCTGGGACCCCATGTTACAACAGGGGACCTCCCTGCATCCCCTCTAGCCATAAAGAAAGGAAGAATGCTCATCACGCACCTGGACCAATTTGCTTCCCTCCCAGGGGATTGTGACCTCCCGCTTCCAGGCTGGGAGAAACCAATGATCTAGGGCATATCATACTGTACTTGCCAATGCTCAGTCTCTGGCTCCCAATCTGGCCTGGAGACCAGGCCTCCACACGCGCATTGACCCTCACCTGCTTTTGGACTGGCTCTCTTGCAGTTCAGAGCCTTGCTCTCAGTGCCAGGACCTTTGTCTGCTTTGGACTCCTCCAAGGGGTTCTTAAAGTCCTCCTCTCTGTCCGTCTGGTCCTCTGCTGCGGACTCGCTGGCCGACTGCTCCGACAAGGTGAGGTTGAGCTCCGTGCTGGCTTCGCTCGGCTGGCTCTGTGGCTTGTCTACGTCAGGGGCGGAAGTCTGGCTTTCCAGCACAAGAGCGTCCGTCTTCCCCTCGCTGTGGCTCCCTTCTGAGTCCTTCTGCTTCTGCAACTGCTCCTTCTGGAGGCTGCGCTGTTTCTTCCGGAATTTGGCTCTTCGGTTCTTAAACCAAACCTTTATACCACAGGGAGACAGGATAAAAACCCCTAGTAATGCAAAAATCAAAAAGTCAAATAGACTGGGATTTTGACAAGAACCCACGGTATGTAGGCACCCAAATTCCACTGCATTTCAATGGAATTTGGGTGCCTAACTCCCTTAGATGCTTTTAAAATCCCCAGACTTAATTCTGGTTCTTTAAGAAAACACAGCTCTGTCAAGAAAAAAAAAAATCACAAGTGATGTATTAAACCATCTCAGTCACCAACAGACCTGAGTTAAGTAGGTAGAGAGTACAATGTTCTGCTAGCTTTCTAAAAACAGCCTATATCACATTAATCTGTACCAAAACCATATAGAAACATAGTCAGAATAAGTCATATTATAGAGAACATACATATGCGTTAATTACTGCCAACACTTTAGATTATTTGACTTGGATGATTAGTTGAATGGACCTAAATAACAACAACCTCTTCTGTAGTGCTTTTCATCTCAGTAGATCTCAGAGCTCTTTACAGTGGAGGTTTATAGCCTTATCCCCATTTTACAGATGGGGAAACTGATGCACAGAGGGGGGACGTGACTTGCCCAAGGTCACCTGACCAGCCAGTGGCAGAGCTGGGAATAGAACCCACATGTCCTGAGTCTCAGTGCTCTGTACACTAGAATACTCTTGAGTCTCTAGACTGTAAGCTGTTTGGGGCATGAAGTATGTGTGTGCGCGTCCGTGCATAGTAACTAGCAGTAATACCTTGATCCCTGAATGTGGACTCTAAGGGTATGTCTACACTACCCGCTGGATTGGCGGGTAGTGATCAATCTATCGGGGATCAATTTATTGCATCTAGTGTAGACGTGATAAATCGATCCCCGAGTGCTCTCCCATTGATTCCGGTACTCCACCGCCACGAGAGATGCAAGCGGAGTCAACGGGGGAGCAGCAGCAGTCGACTCAGCACCGTGCACACGCTGTGGTAAGTCGACCTAAATATGTCGACTTCAACTACACTATTCTCGTAGCTGAAGTTGTGTATCGTAGCTGAAGTTGTGTATCGATCTCCACCCCCCACCCCCTCCGTAGACCAGGGCTCATTGCTACCACAAAACAAGAAGATAAATTTTGCAATTTAACTGACTTTGTTATGTATGTTGTATACAAGCCCTCTCTGTGATGAATGCAGCTCTGTTGTGGTATTGTGTTGTTTTGTGATGGTACTGGGAACCAGGTCTTGAGTGGTTCGTACCCTTGCTGGGCCAAATATGTATCATCTGTGTGATGCAATGTCTCACATTAAGATATTTGGGCTAATCCTTTAAAGCTGTACAGCAAGGTAGTATCTGGTATCATAGGACATTTGACTCCAATATGCGAGGTCAGGTGGTGAAGGAAGTTTCCTTGGTGGGAATTGAACCAGTAACCCTTAGGAGCAAAGTCAAAGGTTCTTACTCTTAAGTTACAGGAAAATACCCAATTGCTAATACTAGGTGTGTGTGGGTGTGTCCTTTTCAACATACTATCCCAACGTAACTCAATTTGGGAATAAATTCGGAAGGAGACAACCGGCTCAAGATTGTAATGCGTAGATTCCAAAGCCCGAAGGGACCATTGTGATCATCTAGTCTGATCTCATGTATAGCACAGGCTGCAGAACTTCACCCAAATAATTCCTAGAGCAGATCTTTGAGAAAAACATCCAATCTTAGTGTAAAAATCAATGATAGCGAATCCACCACAACTTTTGGTAAATTGTTCCAATGGTTAATTACTCTTACCATCAAGAATTTACGCCTTATTTAGTCGGATTGTGTCTACCTTCAACTTCCAGCCTTGGATCACGTTATATCTTTTTCTGCTAGATTGAAATCTCATGTCCCCTTCCCATTTTTCTCAGTTAAGGCTGGCCTGCTATGTAGCGCCTTAAACCCATACTGAGCAGGCACCCATAATATCAGTAAGTCATGCAGCATATTAGTATTTGTAGGGCTAGGTGAGAAATGATTTTCCCATCCCAGAAGAATTTGAGAGTTCGAAGAATATTTTCACCTCAAATTGTGACAAAAAGTCAATTTCAAATTTTCACGAACAAATTCAGCTTAGGTCAATCAAAATGCGGTTTCCTTTTGACAATTCTGTTTTTGTTTTGATTTTGTCCTGTCTATTTTCCTTTTTTAAAACGCAAGTTTCTCAACAAGAGAAACGTTGATCCAAAACCCAGAACTTTTTAATTTTTTGTTGTTTTGAAAATGTCCCATTTTGACAATTTTTAAGCTTTATTTTTTTTTTAAATTCAAACTGAGAAACTCCTCAAAAACCAACCACCTCCTCCAAATAATTTCAGTTCTGATGAATTGGCATTGTACACTGCAAAAAGTTTTGTGAAAAAATTCCCGACCAGCTCTACTTATTTGTTTCACTGGAGGAGAACAGGAACTGTTGGACCAGATGGTCTGAGACGTTATAAATATTGACATTGTTGGGAGGGAACAGCTGGAATTACTTCTGCTCCTAGGCCTCCGAGGATGCCAGAGAAACAGTCATAAGTAAATAAATAAATAAGTAGACTTTTGTGGCCATTTCTAAGATTTCCCCCCAAAGAGAGTTGGAATCCCAAATGAAAGCCAGGGCTACCCTCAGACAACACAAACCCTCAAAAATGTGTGTGTGGATTCAGTTTCTGTTGCAGCTCCCTCAGTCTGAAGCAAAGATTTAAGTCCATTTTTTGCTGCAGAGAAAACCCTCCTTCTTTGGTTACTATGAAAGCATTCTGAAAGAACTACAGATCAAGCCAACCCAGTGGGCCCTCTTCGTATATCTCTTAAATAGCCCTATTGGAGCAAGCAAGGTAGAAGGCGGATACCTGTACTCTGGCTTCCGGTAGGTTGGTGCACATGGCCAGCCGTTCCCGCATCACCACATCTGGATAGTGAGTCTTCTGGAAAGTCTTCTCCAGGGCTTCCAGTTGTTGGGCGGTGAAGGCTGTGCGGCTTCTCCTCTGTTTGCGATGCTGGGATCCATAACGGGCCTCCAAAATGATGTCTTGAAATGTACAGCCGTTGGAAGACAAGAAAAGTGGCCAATTTAATTATTGGAATGTGCATGTTGACATCTGAAATAAGGCCCCTGGCACCTGCACCAAACGAGGAGGTGGGGATTGTGGCCTAAAGGTGGAGCAGTTCTCTCAGTGGCCCTGATCTTGTTCTCATTGAAGTCCAACTAGCTTCAATTCTGCAGTCAGGCTCTGTGTCAATTAATGGGGTGAGGACGTGTAACTCATAAAACAGCTGCCTCTGGTTTGGTTTTGGTTTGGGGTTTTTTTGGGGTCCAACTCTTAGAAGGCACATTGCTGTCAGGATTAGAGGTCACTTTGGCTCCTGTTGTGTCTCTCATATAGCTTATCACAGTCCTCAAAACACTAAGTTGGAGAGACAGACTTTAAGGTTATGGGCCCTGATTCAGAAAAACACGTACACATATGCTTAAGTCCCATTGATTTCAATGCACAGGCTTAAGTGCTTTTCTAAATAGGAATGCTTTAGTGAAAGTAGGCCTATACATTCCCGTCCTCTCAACTCTCCCCACATCAACCCATGTTCTTTGGCAGGGGAACAAGTCTTGTGGCTAGAGGGGACGCGGTAGATGTGGTATATCTTGACTTTAGTAAGTCTTTTGATACTGTCTCACGTGACCTTCTCATAAACAAACTAGGGAAATGCAACCCAGATGGAATTACTATAAGGTGGGTGCAGAACTGGTTGGAAAACTGTTCCCAGAGAGTAGTTATTAGTGGTTCACACTCAAGCAGGAAGGGCATATCAAGTGGGGTCCCACAGGGATCAGTTCTGGGTTCTATTCTGTTCAATATCTTCATCAATGATTTAGCTAATGGCACAGAGAGGACACTTATCAAGTTTCCGGACGATACCAAGCTGGGAGGGGTTGCAAGTGCTTTGGAGGATAGGATTAAAATTCAAAATGATCTGGACAAACTGGAGAAATGGTTTAAGCGGGGGGCTGGCAACCTCTGGCACGCGGCTCGCCAGGGTAAGCGCCCTGGCGGGCCAGGCCAGTTTGTTTACCTGCCACGTCCGCAGGTTTGGCTGATTGCGGCTCCCATTGGCTGCGGTTTGCTGCTCCAGGCCAATGGGGGCTGCGGGAAGCGGCACGGGCCGAGGAATGTGCTGGCTGAACCTGCGGACGTGGCAGGTAAACAAACTGGCCCGGCCTGCCAGGGTTCTTACCCTGGCGAGCCGCGTGTCAGAGGTTGCCGACCCCTGGTCTAAGGTAAATAGGATAAAATTTAATAAGGACAAAAATGCAAAGTACTCCAGTTAGGAAGGAACAATCAAGTTGCACACATACAAAATGGGAAATGACTGCCTAGGAAGGAGTACGGTGGAAAGGGATCTGGGGGTCATAGTGTAACATTGTTGCAAAAAAAGCAAACATCGTTCTGGGATGTATTAGCAGAAGTGTTGTAAGCAAGACACAAGAAGTAATTTTTCTGCTTTATTCCACGCTGATTAGGCCTCAACTGGAGTATTGTGTCCAGTTCTGGGTGCCACATTTCAGGAAAGATGGGGACAAATTGGAGAAAGTCCAAAGAAGAGCAACAAAAATAATTAAAGGTCTAGAAAACATGACCTATGAGGGAAGATTGAAAAAATTGGGTTTGTTTAGTATGGAGAAGAGAAGACAGAGAGGGGACATCATAGTTTTTAAGTACATAAAAGGTTGTTATAAGGAGGAGGGAGAAAACCTTAACCTCTGAGGATAGGACAAGAAGCAGTGGATTTAAATTGCAGAAAGGGTGGTTTATGTTGGACATTAGGAAAAACTTCCTATCTGTCAGGGTGGTTAAGCACTGGAATAAATTGCCCAGGAAGGTTGTAGAATCTCCATCATTGGAGTTTTTTAAGAGCAGGTTAGACAAACACCTTTCAGGGATGGTCTAGATAATTACTTAGTCCTGCCATGAGTGCAGGGGACTGGACTAGATGACCTCACGAGGTCCCTTTCCAGTCCTATGAGTCTACGTCACAGTGGACATACAAGACCAACAGGGTGCTGATGGGGAAGATCTAACCCAGCTAATTGGACTCGATGCAAAAGATGGATCTTAAAGGGATCCCATGCCAACTTAGGTGTGACCCAAATTCGAGATTTTAATGGCTGTTTATAGAAGGCTGACAGTTTGCTAGACAATTTCAAGGACAAAAGGGGCTTAACTTTTATAACCTGGTCTCCTTTTTAGCATCCAAGTCTTAGATGACTATCTAGAGTAACTGGATAGAGAGATAGAGGGAGACAGACCTGGTCCTGAAGGGCTTACTTTTTAAATAGACAAGACACGCAAAGAATGGGAGGGGAAACTGAAGTGACTTGCCGAAGTTCAGTGACAGAACCAACTCTTCCGAGTATCAGTCCGGAGCCCTAGTCACTGACCACCCTTTCTTTCCGGGCAGATGAGCTAGTTAGGTGTCTCAAAGCTACAAATTATGTCTTCAGTTTATTTGTGCCCACAAAATTGGGGATGCAAAAAATCAAGTATGGGCTGGAAAAAATCAGGCCTCCCAATTCTGCCACTAAAAGCTCAGAATAAACAAGAGGGGGTTACGAAACCTACTAGGAGCAGACCTGTTTTTAGGGTTGGTTTTTGAAAAGTCAATGAAAATAGGCTGTTTTTATTTTAAATTCTGCAATATTGTGAACCCAAACCCGACACTGCGGTAGCGCATGGGAATCTGAGCTGTAGTGATTCATGGTCTAAGATGAAGAGCAAAAGAAGTAAACAAAGAGCCCGAATGAGAAATGCATTTGATATTTTTTTCCTGTTTAAATTCCAGCTTTAAGAGTCTATGGCATCATTTTTAATACAGCTAAGAATGCGATCGTTCCGACAGAGGGAATGGACACACTAGAAAGCAAACCTAATTTTACATGGCCAGACTCAGGCTCTTGTTTTGCGGGCATTGCTATTTATGTGAGCTTTTGTTGCAAGTCCCATGGCATGAATGTAAACAATAAAACAAAGCCGGCTGTCAGGCCAATCCCAGAACCACACAGTTTGGTTCCAAATATGTTAGCTAATGAGCGTGTCAAATCATCTTTGTGCTATTTGAATATTCCAGTTCCAAACTTCCAGCTGTTTCATTCTAGGCCAAATTCCACGATGCTTCCCCACACTATTGCCAAAGTACGAGTGGTTTTGGTGACCCAGGGAATGCTCAGTCAGGCTAAAAGTTTCCAGAAGAATACAAAACAAAGAGACCTCTGCATTCAAGGAAGCAATGAGTTATTAGATACCAGTAATACAGCCACTTTTGTAGGAGAAGGCAGGAAGTCTCCTTTATGACTTCAGAAATAGCTCACAATGCTGCCTGGCTGCTTTCCTAAGGAAAGGAATATTCTTTCAGGACAAGAGATCCCTAAAATATTTTCTAAAGTCCCATGGCATCTAACTTTAATACATCAAGTATCAAAACCAAGGCGAGATCGTGGTTTAACATCTACCAGCTGGAATATTCCCAACATTCCACAGTGGAGGTTAAACCTGCCAGTTTCTCAGAGGTGGTGGCTCAAATATTTAATTTGGCTGCTGACAAGGATCTAGACAACAATTATTTCAATGCTTTAACTATGTTTTCAGGTTCAGTTCAAGAAGGAGATTATGAATTGCAGGAGAGGCTTTGCCGTTACAATCTGAAACCTCTGTTTTCCAATTTAAGGTTGTTTGCTTTTGTGCTGGCTTATTCCGACTGTCCCTGGAAGGCAAGCGTGATCTATAACCATGCACTAAAAGATGTTCAGCGGTAACAAAATGCGGTAAGTAATCACGTTAGGAGCAGCAGGTCCCCTTTGCTGCTCGCCAGATTGGTGGAAGGTATATTTGGATCAGAAGAGGACAGTTTGACTAATTTACTGAAATTATCCAGATTGGTTCTCTTTGTTAACAAAAGGTTAAGATAAAATAAGTAGCCAGAAACCAACTTGAATCTTTGCTCTCAATAGTAGTGAAAGGAGTCTGAAAAGCTTCCCTCAGCCCCCGCTGTTTTCAGCCACCCCTGTGTTTTCCTGGTTGCTTATGGCTAAGGCCAGAAATGTAAAACCACAGCACATGAGCTCAGCTGTTTTCTTGGGATTTCCTGATCAGAAGCCTTCCAAGAGATCCTTATTCTGTGTATTACAGTAGCATCTTGAGGCCCCCAAGTTCACTATGTGCTATCTAAACACCTAGTGAAACAGTCCCTGTCTCCAACAGCTTACAAGCTAAATAGACAAAGGGTAAGAGGTGAAACAGGCCCACAAAAGGGAAAGTGACTTGCCCAAGGTCATGGAATTAGGCCGCCTGATTCCCAATCCTTTGCCCTATTCCGGGGTGAAAGTGGGCCGGTACGGTGTGCCGGTAAGAAGCCGGTACCGACTTGGACCCAGCCAACATTAACGTCACTGCCCCTTTTACCCGCTCCACCCCGAGGCCGTCGACGGGGGGACAAAAGGGGCAGCTGCCCCAGGGCCGCCGATTTAAAAGGGCCCAGAGCTCCCGACTGCCACTACCATGGCAGTGGCTGGAGCCCCGGGCCCTTTTAAATTGCCGCTGGAGCCCCAGGCGGCATGGATGGGCTGGTTGGGGGAGGCTGACCCCCCAGCCCCGCCCCTTCTGCATAAAGCCCCACCCCTTCCAGGGGCTCGGAGCCGGGTCCCTGTACCAGTAAGCATTTAATATTACTTTCACCCCTTGCCCTATCCCAGGGGTACTCAAACTTCCTTGCACCATGACCAGGGCCGGCTCTACTGTTTTTGCCACCCCAAGCAGCGCGCTGAATTGCCACCGTGGACGGTGGGGGCAGTCCGTGTGCTGTTAGAGCGGCACGTACGTTTCCGCGGCTGCGGCAATTCGGCGGCAGCTTCTGTCTTCAGCCGGAAGACAGAAGCCGCCGAATTACCACCGCGGGCAGCTGAACATAAAAGCTGTGGCCAAATTGCCGCCGCCGCGGAAACGGGTGTGCCGCCCCAACGGCGTACGGACTGCCCTCACCGTCTGCGGCGGCAATTCGGCGCGCTGCTCGGGGCGCAAAAACACACGGACTGCCGCCCCTTGCAGATTGCCGCCCCAAGCACCTGCTTGGAATGCTGGTGCCTGGAGCCGGCCCTGACCACGACCCTCTTTCGAGAACAACA
The DNA here is from genome assembly GCF_013100865.1 of Trachemys scripta elegans. Classification (NCBI taxonomy): domain Eukaryota; kingdom Metazoa; phylum Chordata; order Testudines; family Emydidae; genus Trachemys; species Trachemys scripta. The sequence continues at coordinate 103,633,023 of NC_048305.1, read as the reverse complement.
ATTGCTACACAACCCCAAGGGGCCCAAAGCCTGAGCCCCCTTGAGCCCCACCGCCCCCCAGAGCTGAAGCCTTTGGGCTTTGGCCCCAGGCCCCAGGAAGTCTAACATCAGCCCTGGTGACCCCACTTCGGTGTCCTGACCCACAGTTTCAGAACCCCTGCCCTATTCACTAGACCACAAGATCTCCATGAGATATCTCTCCCTCATTTGTACGCTCAAGGACCAGGGAAACACCCAGATGCTTAGCCAAAGCTCTTGAGATTCCTCTTCACCCAATCCCAGTTATCAGTGAGTTCTGACAGTCGGCTGGAGATTGCCTAGTTTTACTTACATCTTAGCAACTAATTTTTCATGCACTGTTGCAACACAGCTCGGGATGCAATTGCCCTTCAGCAAGATCTGCCTTTCCAGGCCGAGCCAGTTAGCTTGTGAACTCTTCAGGGCAGGGCCCCCTAGCTACCGCCACATCAGGGCATTATTATTTCTGTCCATCATTTATATTGCAGTCGCAAGTGAGTGACCTCCAACGAGTCAGAGCCTGCCTTGTGCACACACTACACAGTCCCTGGCTTGCTTGTCTGCTGCCCCTGCTAACTTTGACCCACGCCTCCCGACCGTCGTCCTGACAAGCCAATAAGTGGGGTGTCTTGCACTGCTTAGCGCTCCTTTCAGTATTTCTACAGTGCTGTCAATGGATGCAGCGCTTTACAAAGGCGAGATGGTGACATGGTCCCTTTTCCAAAGCTGTTACACTCTGACGTAGATGTGCCAAACCCCAGGGTGACAGATCGGGCAAGGGATGCTCTGGAGGGATCCAACGTAAGAAGTGCCGATGGGAGAAGAGGGTCTGCAGGAGAGCAAGCCCTCAGTGGGACAAGGGCTTCAAGTGTAGAGAATAAGCAAGTATCTAAGCCAGTGGTTCCCAAACTTGTTCCGCCACTTGTGTAGAGAAAGCCCCTGGCAGGCTGGGCCTGTTTGTTTACGTGCCCCGTCCACAAGTTCGGCCGCGTGTCTGGCTCAATGCAAAAAATCCATAAATTGTTCTTACCAGCCAGTCTCTCTGCCAGCGTGAGGGCGTGCACCGAGGGTCTGTAGTCAGGGGCGTGCTGGGCTTGTTGCGCCGCCTGCTGGTGAAGGTTGTACATGGCACTCAGAGAATTCATGGCGTGAAGAGAGTAACCGTTCACTCCATAGTGCTGCATGGTGGCATACACCTAAAAACAACCAAGCAGAAAAGGCCTGGTTAGAAACTCATTCATTATAATATAAAGGAGTTATTTAGGGGAAGTTCTGTGGCCTGCTACAAGGTGGTCAGACTACACGATCTCTGTGGTCCCTGCTGGCCTGTCTGAACGGTCTGATTCGTTAGATCCTTGGAAGCTTTGATGTGAAATAAAAATAATGCTCATGGGTCCTGATCCAAAGCCCATGGAATGAATGGCAAGACCCTCGAATTGCGGTGAGCTTCGGGACCTGAGACAGTGATACTGAGGTTAAAGTCAGCAATGAAAACAGCATGATACCAGCCCTGAGGCCTAGCTGTTGCCTTAGGAGACAGCATGTGAATGTATCCCCCAAAATACTATTAGGAAATAAAAAGAACTTTTCCAAGTGACATTTAAATGAAAGGCAAAAAAAGTGTGTGTGAGAGAGAGAGAGAGAGAGAGAAACTTGTGGTGAAATTGCTGATAATTGAGTGTATCTGGCATTTGGAGTGACTCATTTCCCCCAATACCAAGGACACGGTTTGTAGACTATCCAAGTCCCCCTCCCCTGTTTTTTTCTGCTATTTACTCACTGGGCAACCTCAAAAAAGATCACTTTACCTTGCTGCGCCTTAGTTTCTCCATCTATAAAATGGGGCTAATACCAGTCTCACGGCGGTGTCGGGAGGCTGAATTAACTCATGTCTGTAAAGGAATTTGAGTTCCTCTAACAGAAGGTGTTAATGGAGATGAAATAGCAGTCACCAAATGAGGATGGAGAAACTACGATAAGAGAAAGAGGCTGGGACAGTTCTGTTTTGGTTATTTACCAGGTTAAGATAGTGGCTGCCTGAGAGAGAAAACCGTGGCGCTAACATCAGGTGCTGGAGGTCATGCTCAAGTCTCATTGACCTCAGCAGGAGTTTGAGGTCTGTATCTGAAGGCAAAAATTGAGCCCAAACCTTATCTTTGCATAGATCTATTATGTCAAATAAATTAACCACCATTATTCAAAGAACAACAACTTGTTTCTCTAAATTTCACCTTTATCCCTAACAAGTTTTAATTTTTCCATGTAGAAGATTTATACCACCAAGGAAAGAATCTCAATACACAGGAGCATGCGAATCTGCAGTCAAAGGTCTCATTGACTGAGGACTTCTGGAATGCAAATCTAAACCCAAACATACAAGGACTTCATAAGACATCCATGGAACTTTTGTGCATCTGGAACCAGAAGTTGTATTGCTTTCTATGGGAGTTTGCAACAGGGTAGGATGTTTATGGGATCTCACCTACTGAGCAAACTAGGAGTCTTTCACTCATGATTAGAATCAAAGCCCTATTCAGCTATCTAATTCTTTCGCTGCGTCAATGCAGGGAATGTTCCTTACCACAGAGATATTTCCATAGGTCCGAAACATTCTTGAGGCCTTATACAGTGATGGAGTAATTTTGTGGAGTCATGAGACAAACTGAATCAGGACAGACAGGATTAACGACAGGTAGCCTGGAAATATGCCTGTTTTCCACAAAGCTCCAACCATGTTGTCTCTGTTGAAGGAAAGGCCTTTCTAATATGCTAGATGAGTTACTCCATGGACACCTGATCCAAGATCGGCCATATCCTGTATCTAGCTTCAGCTTGTGTTGTTAGAGCATTCATATTGAGCCGTTCTAAATTCACTTCAAAGCGCTTCTTCAGTCTTATATTTGAAGAAAACTTGCTGGCAACTCAGCATATCTCCCACATCACTCATGCTACAGGGAAAATTTCTCTCTTGCAGAGACAGCGCACACAAAACCTATGTGCTATTTTAAGCCATCAAAATAGAGCTTAAGTGGGACTTAAACAGTGCAGAAGCCTTTTGCTGGTCTTCTATATATGGGGAAATTTTCTGGTAGTGTGCCCTAGTGAACATAGGGCCAGATTGTCAAGAACTCAGAACCCGAGTCTGGTATAGGTAGCAGCATCATTGAGTGTGTGGGTCAGATTCTTAGTTGGAGTGAAAATAAATAAGAAGCTGGGTAGCTCCACTGAAGTCCATGGAACCAAGACAATTTGCACCGGCTGTGGGATCTGACCTTGGGCAGCTTCTGCCTTTGCTCATCCCACTTAACATCTAGACCTGTATTTACAAACAACTGTGAGCCAGGTTTATCGTCTGCACGGGCGGTTTTCAGAACCAGCGCTTGGATCAGTTTATTTTCTAATGCAGTTTGTACACCTTTGGCTGTAACTTAGAAGCCCAAATAAACCGGCGTGTTTGGAAACGGTTACTGAAATGGAAATTCCCCCTGCAAAATAGAATGATCAGAGAGGATTATTCATGGAGAACAGGTTCATCAATGGCAATTAGCCATGATGGGCAGGGATGCAACCCCATGCTCTGACTGTCCATAGCCTCTGTTTGCCAGAAGCTGGGAGTGCACAACAGGGGATGGATCACTTGATGGCTGCCTGCTCTGTTCATTCCCTCTGAAGCACCTGGCATTGGCCACTATCGGAAGGCAGGAGACTGGGCTAAATGGACCATTGGTCTGACCCAGTGTGGCCATTCTTATGTGAGACTCCATAAAGGCCCACTTTTTCCAATGGGAAAGCATTTTCTTTGGTAAGATTTCTATTTATTTGGTGGTTAGAAGGCTTTCCTCTGTGTTAAAGTCTTCTTGCTGGCCTGGAAGAAAAGGCATACATTTGAAAAAGGAGATTTACAAATAGTTAAAGTAACATGAAACCGGTCACTAGATGTTCCAGTTTTCTCAACCACTGTCTGGAATACTGCATTGGCAGATGACAGATGTAACTTCTTTGTTATGGTGCACAGTAAATACAGAGTGGTAGACAGAATAATATGAAAGAGCCGGCCAGGATATCGGTGTTCTATGTTCATAGACTATTTAATCTAGCAGACGTGAGTTAACTGAGCTCGCACGTAGACCCGCTTTCGTTGTCATTTACCTCTATGCACATTCCCAAACGGAATAAATTAAATATTTAAAAGACCCCATACAGCAATTTTTTTGTAAATTGAGAAGGCCATTCATCAAGCCACCGCTGGGTTTCACAAGCTGTCGAATTGTGCTTACATTGGTTAAAATAATCTTTATATTTCATTAAGCAACCAAATAAGCTGATCCTCCCCACCGGCGGTATAGATGGCTTTAATTTTCAAAATCTGCAAATGCATCTTTTATGTCTCTCTCTGGCTGGAGGGTTTGGATAATAACCACAGCCAATTGGAGAATAAAAGCAGGGTTTGATTAGGTGTTACGTTGTGTAAATTAACGCCGGGCAGCAAAGGAGCAGATCCTAAGCTGTCATTGATTAAATGGGGCTTGGACCTTCGTCGTCTCCTAAATAATAGGGTGTAGTTTCCTTTCCTATGCAACTCCTGTGTGTGCCTGCCCCAGATGCCAAGTGGGGTCTGAGTCACGGAGAAAGGAAATAGGGACCGGAGGGGGGGAGTTCTTACAAATTAGTTGTCTGCAATGAGTGTAAACCGTATAGGACCCAGCCATGCATTCCCTGGGCATCCAAAACAGCCATTGGATTTCAGGGTTGGGATTTAAAAGGGTGTCCTACTGCTCTGTGTAGCACATACTGCAGGGAACCGTGGGTTTCAATGGGGCTGTGCAGAGTAGCAGGGATTAGTAAAAAAAGATGTTGTCAAAGAAAGGCTACCATTTACTTCCATCGGGCCTGGTCCAACTCTCTAGCTAACCGAGGATTGCAAGGTGCTCATTGCTCTCAGCTCAGGGATTTCAGCTGGGGTGGATGCTTTGCAGGATTGGGCCCTAAGTGTATGCCTTTGGTCGGCCTGATCCTTCAAGCATTACTTACCCAAGCATCCCTTGCTCACGCAGATCGTCCCTTCTCAAGTCAATGGAATTACCAGCGTGAGTGGGACTGGTGGGTGAGCGACTGTTACAGTAAGTGGTATGGTTTAACATAGCTTCCCTGGGTGTGGAGAGCCAGATCCTGAGCTGGTGTAAATCAGTGTGGTTCTGTTTACACCAATTGAGGATGTAGCCCATATGCTTGTGTGAATGGGGAGCTTTGGTAGGGCCAGAGTCTGAGGGGATGTAAGCAGAGCTACACTGATTTACTCTAGCCTGACACTATGGCCCTAAATAGTTGTTCAATACGCCAGGGCCAAAGTTTCCAATCTATGCTGGGTAGGCATTTGATGCAGGTATCCAGGGGCATAATTCTGTCCTAAGTACAAAATGTGCAAAAGAAACACACAAATGTCTTGCGTCCTGGTTGTTCTGCGTTGTTGGTTTTGCAATTTTTTTTTTTTTTTTTAGTAACTTCCTGGGGTTTTTTTTTAATAAAAAATAAAATTTCGGTTTAAAAATGTAAATCTACACTTCATCAATGTATTGTATATTGGTAAATACACACATTCTCACGGCGATGTTCCTGATAGCGTGAAGAAAAGCTAGAACTAAAGATTTATTACAGCACTGAAAAATCTGAGCGTAGGAATATTTTGTATGCTTGCGTTAATTTGTCATTTGATTAAAGTGCCTCCATTGTAGTCTAAGTGAGTAATCCATATTTAAATATAATTTACATGAAACTGACAAAGCAAAGTCCATTTAAAAAAAATACTCCTTCCAGCCTGCAAATCCAATTTATTTTCCCATTCGAACCTCAAGCAAAAGTCTGAGGTCTTGTCTACACAGGGAAATTGACCGCAAAAGCTATTGCAGAACAAGCTCCTTGTGTGGACCCTCTATTCTGATATAAAAGTCGCTCTGTTCGGAAATAATGACTCCACTTTGGAAACAACTAATTATTCTAGAACGGTGTGATTTTTATTCCGGAATAGAACGTCCCCATTCGGAGCGATTCTGCAACAGCTTTTCTGGTCCGTTTCCTCATGCAGATAAGCCCTGCGGAAGGAGAAACCTTATCACACATCCTAAAGTTAGATGGGAAGGATGGTCTTGTGATTAAGGCACGGTGCTCTGAGTTGAGCGATCTGAGCTGTGTGGGGGTCTTGGAGCAGTCACTTCGCTTCTATGCCTCAGTTTCCCTTCTATCAAAGGGTATAATCAATACTTCCCCACCTCACGGTGGTGCTGCGGGGCTTAATCCATTTGATATTTGCCAGCTCCTCAGATACTACAGTGATGTGTGCCATGGTAATGCCTATTTAATGAGTGATAAAAGGTTACATTTTGATGCTAATGGAGCAATGGCAGAAATCATTCCAGAGCCATAGGTGGACTAGTGTTTCATTAGTGGTGAAAGCATCTCAGGTGTGTTCCTTCGTAAGGAGAGGAGGTTAACCAGGACCAAAACACACTTAGGTCTTTCTAGGTTCAAAGTTAACAGGTTGGGTTGCACCTCAGAGCAAAGTGCAGTATGCAGAATTGTAAACACCAGTGCTAACTGTGAAAGCGCTTTATGGAGCACAAGCAGGAGCAATCGGGCACAATCTACGCCAGCTGGATTTTCCTAGCACTCTTCAAAGGTAGCCTGTGTGTGGATTGCACTGAAGTATAATATTCTTGGGCCCCTGGGAGGAAAGGCTGCAGTCTCCTAGCCAGATGGGGATGATCATTAAAAACACCCAGCCACCTCCCAGCAAAGCAAAGGACTCTTGGCTCCTGTTGCGACGGGGGAAATCCAGGAGCAGCCTACACAATCCCTCAGGTTGGGGACGTCACTAAAGGCACAGGTAAATGAATGTTAATATGGAACTCAATGGAGCTTCAACTTAGATCCGTCATCTCTGTCTGTTCCAAAGCCCGCTGGAGCCAGGGAAAAGATTCCATTGGATGAGATCCTCTGGGTATTTATAGCATGCTCCTCACTCCAGTATCTGATAACCTAGCCACCTGCCACTGATTAGTTTGCAAAAGCCCAGCGACTTCAACGGGAGATCCAGGCACAGAAGGATGGCAGGGTTTATAGTGCAATTACAATCAGAAGAGTCACAGTCTAAAATGTGCTCCTTCTTCCACAACAGAACTGCTCCAGGTGTGTGAGGAGAGCGATGTTGGCTTAATGCAGTGACAAAAAATAAGCTATTGATGGATTATTTTTTTCTTTTAGCAGCATCATCTCTGATGGCTGCAGAGGTTGAGTCTAGCCTGGCTTGTGCATTGTCGACAGAATTCTTAACTGAGTTCCAGTTCCAGAATCTTTATTACTAGGGATGAGGCATGAGCCTGAAAGAACTCAGCTTGATTTTCAGATCCCAGGTTGAGTTTGCAGGGCTAGCAGAAAATGGAGCAAATTTAGCTCCATCTGAACAATGCATATAATCATGCAGGATCCCTCACTAAAAGGGCACAGAAAAATGCATTTGTTAATATAGTGCTCAATGCAACTGAAATTGTGGGTCAGCTGTTTGGGCTTGATTCAAAGCCCACTGAAATAAAAGATGGTATCTCCATATTAATATCACTTTTGTCACAACTGCAGCCAATCAATAAGGTGCACTGAAAATAAAATGATGGAAAGAAATGGAAATATTCACCCATTTTTTATTAGCTTTGCCGTTTTTCGGGTACAGTCACACTTTAAGTCAGGGAGACAAATAGCGAATCGCTCTGCTTATGCTCATCTGACAAAATATATGCAAAAAGGCACATTCTAACCCCAGATATGAGGTTTTGTACGTCTTTGGTGCTGAATGTATTACATGTCTAGGGAGCTGTAAATAAATGACCCTTGTAAGACGTTTTCCACAATTTCTTCTTTTATTTCTTAAATCTTTAAGATCCAGATGGTCCAAAATTCACATCATATAATAAATAGTAAGTCTTCAATCAGTTTTGTTGCTCTTGTGAGAATGTGCTGAATGTCTAAGGAAACTTTTTTTTTTTTTTGCAGTGGATGTAGAATAAATAACTATTTGAAATATTGCAACACCATCATTTTCCTCATTCAACTTTCCGAGAGAGTGAGGGTCATGCATCATAAAAATGAAATTCAAAGGATTTTGTTAAAATACTGGAATAAAGGTGTTATTGAGGACAGCTCTGGACATTGAAGGACTCCAATCTGATTTACCTGCAATATTTTTACACCTGTGTAATTACAGGGACCTAAACTGAGTTACTGTCCCGGTTTGCACGGACATGAATGATCCCAGAATTAAGCTTCATCTGTTCAGCTAAGTGTAAACCCACAGAAAATAAACACAGATTTCTACATAGATTTTTGTAAATTCTATTCAAACTTCTTGCTGATGATTTAGATATAACCATCCCATCTGTTCCCTTCCCCCTCCCCCCCCCATTCATTTCCAAGGTCTCTTAAAACCATGACAGTATTTTTCATTTTAAGAAAAAATAATGAGATCTTGAAGCATTTTAGTGAGTGAAATTTTGAATTATTTGCATATAGGTCCAGTACAATAGTCTCTTGTAAATAAAATATTAGGCAGATTTTCATCTTAATTATATTGTCCAGTAGTTTTGAGAACTATGATTAAGGAATATCATAACAAGTATATTTATAATGCTAATCTTTTTCACTCTAAGTATCATACCAGGATCTCAAGGGGTATCATAAATGTTGCACAAACCTCACAATACCCTTATGCGGTAGGGAGCTCTGATTATATTGATTTTACAAATGTATATGCTGGGGTACAAAGGAATGAGAACTTGCACAAGGTCACCCAGCGAGGGTTTGCCAGCCTTTGCAATTTTATCATGACTCTTATGATACATGGCATTTTTCCTCAAAGCCCCAGGTCCTGAAGGCATGTGACTATGGGAGAATCTCCGCTTTCATTTAAAGTAGTAAGTTTCTAGTATTCCCAGAGAAAGAGAAACATGAAAGTGTGGTCCAAGGCAAATAAAAAGAACCTGCAAATATAATTTTTAAAAATCTTGATTTTTTTTTTACGCCAATCTCCTGATTCTGGGGGCCCGACAACTGATTTTCAAATGCTTAAGTTTGGCAATACTGCATGGCAAGTTACTTGGGACTAGAGCCCAAGTGTTGTCTTGACACCTAGTCTCTTATTTTGACCACACTAGTTGTCAACTGAATATTTCAATCGTGTGTTTACAGATACAATAGGTTTGTGTAAATATATATGTTATGCCTCCCTTTCTTTTTCCTTATTCTTACCCTAAAAATGAAACCACATAATTGGGAAAATGTGTCCATATAGTCACAATCTTATTCAAAGCTCTTACATACTTAGTCAAAGTAGCAAGAGTTACTTATCTACCAAAGGAAGTTAAAAGCGTTAGCCTCAGTTTGGATCCAAAGTAAAGTTCCTATGTCTACACTGCCGCAGGATCGACGCTGCAGCGATTGATGCATTGGGGGTCGATTTAGTGGGTCTAGTGAAGACCCGCTAAATCAATGGCGGAGCGCTCTCCCGTCGACCCTGGTATTCCACCGGGAACGAGAGAAGTAAGGTAAGTCGACAGGAGAGCGTCTCCCATCGACCCAGCTCAATGTGGACACCGCAGTAAGTCGACCTAAGCCATGTCGACTCCAGCTACGTTATTGCACCTTTTGGCTTGAAATATGACATTGGCTCACAGCTGTGGCTTTTATTAGCGTTAAAGCACCATGCAATCAAGTGACGGTCAATTTACAAGCAGTTTAGATGTGTAACCTGAGAGTTTATATGCAAAAAAAAAAAAAAAAAAAACATCACCATGTTTCTGGCTGGCAGTTCACAAGTCTTATTTGCACAGGTTTGTCTGGCTGAAGTCTACCACTCCATTTGTTTCTATAAAATGGGCTTATTTTAAAGGCTAATGACATGACTTTTCTGAAAAGTGGCAGGTGGGGTTTTCAAAACTGCATAAATAAGTAAGCCTAGACCTTTTCAAAGCCCGCAGTTCTATATGGCTGCTGGCATCCAGCATGAGAAAAGTTGTGGCTAATTCTGTCTGTAAAGTGGTTGTGGCTGCAGCGTATTTGACGCCTTTTAAATGGAAGATCATGCCTCAGTGTTAGCTTCGGGTTTGATCCTCTGAGAAGTCATCCTGATCTCAGTGGGAGTTGAGAACTCCTTGCCATGATCAGCACCAGACAGAATTGGGCACATGGACACTTGCCAGTAGAGAAGCTGAGTGCCTCCGTTTGCCTATTTCTGTGCCAAAATGTGGCTTTAGGTGCAAGGAATTAGTCACCATGATTGAAGCTATGGCCCCTATTTGTAATAAGATGCCTCCTTGGAGAAAAAAATCCTCAGTGCTGCAGACTTGGGGCACTGATCTTGCCATCAGCTCTGTAGCCCCGTCAATTCATTGCATTAAAGGGGAAGTGGTAGCACTCTTTTTACAGTTCATATAGATGCTGGAAGTAGGGGGGCTGCCGCACCCCTTGGCTTGAAGTGGTTTCTATTAGCTACAGGCTTTACAGTTTGGTTCAATGGCTCTCAGCACCCCCACTATGCAAATTGTTCCAGCACCTCTGGACTTGTTCATAATGTCAGCAAATTATTTTTGAGTTGGACCTTCTGATGACTCCAGAAGGTGAATTCTTGGAAAGCATCTGGACATTGGCGTTCAGTCTATGTATGTTTTAAATGTATAGCTTTCCAATGTACAGTTTCCCCTTATGTTCTGATCAGAAATCTTGTGCACAAAGAACTCACCCATAGCTAAAGCAATTTTGTTTAAACATTGCTTGTTTTCTAGATCTCACGGAGATCTAAGGAATAAGCCAGTTTTGAAGAAATCAAGTTCAGAAGCGGAGAACTTAATGAGCATAGATAGATTTTTTTTTTTCCCCCGTGGATGTTCAGCAGAATAATAGACTTAAGGCTTTATTTAGTCTACAACGTCTAATAATGAGGATGCAATGCACAATGGACTTTTCTGTTAGGTGTTTCTGCTCATACTAAAGCTGGTTTGGATGAATGGGATGCCATTAAGTGTTTTACCTTATTCTAAACTTGGAAAGATGTGCCAAATACCAGGTTACCTAGGGAGGTTGTGGAATCCCCTTCTTTGAAGGCTTTTTAAGCGCAGGTTAAACAAACACCTGTCGGGGTGGTCTAGATATAATCCTGCCTCAGGGCAGAGATGGGCAAGATACTTCTTGAGGTCTCTTCCAGCCCTACATTTCTAGGGCTGTCCAACAACGCTTACAACTCCAGGACATGTTAATGTCCCAGGAGGAGAAGCTTTTGTACGGAACTTCTTTCCTGACCTTTCAGTGCTTGATTTCACAATCTTGGCATTGGATTCATGCCAGTTTGCCTCTTGCCCATGGAATAATCTTTAAGGGCTGGTCTACACTGGAGGGCGGGGGGATCGATCCAAGATACGCAACTTCAGCTATGTGAATAGTGTAGCTGAAGTCGAAGTATCTTGGATCGAATTACCTGGGGTCCAGATGGTGCGGGATCGATGGCCGCGGCACCCCCGTCGACTGCGCTACCGCCGCTCACTCTGGTGGAGTTCCGGAGTCGACGGTGAGCGTGTTTGGGGATCGATATATCGCATCTTAACGAGACGCGATATATCGATCCTGGATAAATCAATTGCTACCCACCGATACGGCGGGTAGTGAAGACGTACCCTTTGCCATTTCTGCTGCAGTGAATACTCAATGACCAGTTCAGGAGGGGGAAAAAAATTATTGTGGCTATTTGTGTGACCTTAATTATGGGATCAATACTTTAAATAATAGCAACATGGAAATAGAGCAGATGGAGATAACTGTAGCTTCATCTAATGCTTCCCATTCCGCTAAGCACTCAGATACTGTGATGAATGCAATATAAGAATCTAGCTAGGTGGGTAAATTCTACCCATCAGCAGGCAATTTAAAATGTAGGAAGTAATGTATACCAGGCATGACAGCCCTGTGTCATTCATGTCTTACAAGGAGATGCACAGTGCTGCTTTCCCCTTAACAGACACACATTTACTCTGTTCACTTTAGCACCACCGAAATTGGAGATAGAATAAACCCACGAGACCCATCCTTATCACTGCAACATGGCTGCTTCCAGAGTTTTGTACAACTTAATTTTAAAAGACTTAAAACAATGAGGTTTTTACATCACTCTCTTTGGGAGACTATTCCAGGGCCTAATAGACTAATCTGTTAGGATCTTTTCCCCTCTCCGCCACCACCCCATCCCATTTTTCTACTTTGCATTTCATAGGCTAGGTCTACACTACCCGCCTGAATCGGCAGGTAGAAATCGATCTCTCGGGGATCGAATTATCACGTCTCGTCGGGACGCGACAATCGATCCCCGAATCGACGCTCTTACTCCACCAGCGGAGGTGGGAGTAAGCGCCGTCGACGGGGAGCCGCGGAGCTCGATTTTGCCGCCGTCCTCACGGAGGGGTAAGTCGGCTCCGATAGGTCGAATTCAGCTATGCTATTCGCGTAGCTGAATTTGAGTATCTTAAATCGACCCCCCCCGTAGTGAAGACCTGCCCATAGTGTCTTTTAGAACATCCTAAAGGATTCCTGTTTGCACCCTCCAAATACTAAGAGAATAAAACTAAGTAAAACAAAGTGATGTTACCTGCCATATTCTTCTCCACACCTGTAACTCGTGACACCAAGTCCTATGGAAGACACATTGCTGTACAATCTGCAATAGTGGTTTTATAGAGTCAGATCCAACACACACTGAGGTCAATGGAAAAATTCCCATTGATTTCAGTGCACTTTGAATCAGGCCCACGTAAAAATAAGAGTTTGGATTAACTCAGAATAAACCCAACAGTTCAATTTGTGTAATAGATAGGTAATTGCTTTAAAAAAAATCTCAGCATTGCACTTCTTGAATTAGTTTTTTAGATCCCCATTTTTCTCTTTTTATAGAAACTCACAAAGAGGAATTGGTTCATTTCTCCTCTGTAGCTTCACAAGATTGGAATCTAGTGGGTCTCTCAGCAAAGTAGGTCAGCCTTAGCAGCCTCTGTATAATGATGAAAACATTTTGGCTTATTTCAGTCTCTTAATTTGTATCTGCATTTTCTGTACAACCAGGTCTGCCGTGATTTTCTTTTTAAAGTATTTAAGGATGTCGCTGTGACTATTCTCATTTCACTCGCTATGATTTTTTTTGACTTCTAAGTCCATCATTTAAAATAAAATGAACACAATATAGACTCCTGAACTAATCAGTGAGTATTCACCTAAGTAGGCACCTAAATAAGTGCCTTCATTTTAAAGAAGTCCCCACTACTTCGGATCCTATTGAAATCAATGGAAGCTGCAGGCACCTACCACCTTTGAAAAATTGAGCCACTTTTATTTAGGGGCCTAAATATGGATTTAGGAGTTCATGCAGATTTGAAAAGTTTGGCCTAATACAATTCATGCGGATACATTTTTTTGCAGCTTGTTTTAGCTTTGATCTCTCTGATCTCGACCCAAAAGACAAAGCTGAATGTGAGAGAGGTCCCCATTCAGGGCTGGTGTCTCTTGAGCTAGTTCACCCTCTTTGCTATGGTGCATTTGGTGTTTAGGAGAGAGTGCTGGTTTTGGGAACAAAATCCATTGCAATCATCCGCCAGCTACAAAACCAAATGCTGTGCAAAACTTGCCTGGCCCATCCTGGCATTGTCCCTTTCTCTGGACGTGAAGGGGAGCCTCTTCTAACATTTGGTTCTGTTCCTTTAGGACACAGATAACGGGGCTGGCGCCGAGGAAAGAGAGATGCATACTGCCATGTGACATAGACAAAGCTCCGGCTTCCTGCTGATTGTGGTGAGGTTCGTCAGAGAACTATATCAGGTACCAATTGACTCTCCAGAATGGTAAGGAGAGCTTCTCATTGGGACACTTGAAGATTTATTTAGATTGATTAGATAGGCTGGGAAAGTGCCACTCTGCATATACTCCAGGCATCTGTGACCGTGTAAAAAGGACCAGCACAAATCGTATTCTAACTGCAGCGGTACAATTTAATACAACCATCCCCCAATCAGCAAGGTGACTTAAAACTCAAATTCACCCCCTCCCCCAGTTTTTCCACCCTTACATTTCCAGTTATTTAAATGCCTTGGGGGCAGGAAGGGAAGAGGAGCTTTGAGACGTGTCCTGAAGGTCAGAGAGATGCAGACCCCTGATCCTTCTTTCACACAAGGAAGAATCAAGAGTAACTCCATTGAAATCAATCAAGTGACACTGGTAGAAAGCTAATGTAAGGACAATCACACCCCCAACTCCTCAGGTACTTTGGTCACAACAGTAACCTTCATTTAGATCAGGGCTGTGAGTGCAGTTAAGTGGAAATAAAAACATAAGAACGGCCATACTGGATCAGACCAATGGTCCATCTAGCCCAGTATCCTGTCTTCCAACAATGGCTGGTGGCAGATGGTTCACAGGGAATGAACCGAACAAGGCAATTATCAAGTGATCCATCCCCTATTGTCCAGTTCCAGCTTCTGGCAGTTGGAGGTTTAGGGACACCCCAGAGCATGGGGTTGCATCCCTGACCATCTTGGCTAACAGCCATTGACAGACCTCTCCTCGATGAACTTATCTATGGATAAGTTTTTTGGAACCCAATTAGACTTTTGGCCTTCACAACATCCCCGGGCACCGAGATCCGGAGGTTGACTATGTGTTGTGTGAAGACGTGCTTCCTTTTGTTAGTTTTAAACCTGCAGCCTAGTAATTTCATTGGGTGACCCTTGGTTCTTATGTCACGTGAAGGTGTAAATAACACTTCCCTATTCACTTTCTCCAAACCAGTCGTGATTTTATAGACCTCTGTCATGTCCCCCCTTAGCCATCTGTCTCTTTTCTAAGCCGAGCAGTCTTTTTCATCTCGCCACGCCACAGAGGGAAGTTGTTCCATCCCCCCATATCATTTTTGCTGCCCTTTTCTGCACCTTTCCCCCATTCTAATGCATCTTTTTTGAGTTGGGGTTGGTAGAAGACACTTTTCGTTTGAACTCTGCTTGCAGTGGAGGCATGAAGCCGGATTCTGTGTTCACATTACATTGAAGTAAATTCAGAATGACTCCACTGGGTGCACTGGTGTAAATGGAAGCAGAATCTGCCCCTAGAACTGCATAGATCGGAGGAAATGAAAAAATGGTTCTCCTGAAAGTTTGGTTGTCATTACAAGTTAGGAAGCTGCTACCAGATTCTGGTATCATACCAGTAAAGGCGCTGATGCAGGCAAACTATCCAGCATGCATACAGCACTTAAGCGCATGCTTAACATTAAGCATGTGCTTTAGTCCCATTGACTGCACACTCCAGGCTGGGGAATGGTTTCAAGAGGATTTAAGTATGCCTGCTTACCTGCTGTCCCAAACAAGGACTCAAAAATCAGTTAAATCTCCACTAAAAATCAATAAAAAGAACAGGAGTACTTGTGGCACCTTAGAGACTAACAAGTTTATTAGAGCATAAGCTTTCATGGACTACAGCCCACTGAAAGCTTATGCTCTAATAAACTTGTTAGTCTCTAAGGTGCCACAAGTACTCTTGTTCTTTTTGTGGATATAGACTAACACGGCTGCTACTCTGAAACTAAAATCAATGTAGTGCAAAAAAGGTGAAAGTAAGATCAGACTCAGGCCCTGGGCATTTAAACTGCCCATTTCTTCCCTTACCTGGAATCATAGGATTTGGAGTGTGATGGTGGCACAATTTAAAATCTGGAGGGCGTGACACTAAAAATAAACTCAGGGAAGGAATTTTTGAAATTCAAGAGCAAATTGGGGAGGTGAAATCCAGAAATGAAACAATCCACTGCAGTATTTCTAGTTAGAAGGAGTCAGATTACAGCCAACTAACCTGCAAGTGATTGTACCAATAGCCATCTGTTCTGGGTACAGGCTCTGGGGCTACTTGCTGTTGACTTGGGCTGTCGGCCTGAAATAACTTCACCCAAAGCTAAGGAGGATCCCAGGTAGGCAAGGGATTTGGAAGGTTTGTTCTTGCAGTTTTGCTTGATATTTATTCTACTTCTTCTGGCTCCCTGTTTGCATCAGGCCTGTCAAACCACAAAACCGCCTTGAAAGCAATTCCCCCAAGCCCTTTCCATTATGATTGATCTCACTGAATCAGCTAATAACAGATTTATTTCCTCATTTGCTTTGTGCTGCCAGCAGAAGGAGGAAAGAGAATGGGGGAAAGAACAAAAAAAAAAAAAAAAAAAACCACAACAACCCACCCTCAACCCCTGCCTTAGGGGAAGCTAGAGGCTACTTCCAGACAAAACTGTTATCCATTAACATCCAATTATCACTTGGTCCAAGCCATTAATTATAAATCAGCCTCCTAATTGGGATAATTAGCTCTCTGCTTCTTAATGTAGTGTGACTGATGCGTTTGGAAAGAATGTAATCACTCCATTTGTTTAGCGTGAGGAGAACAAATCCAACTCTCATGGTTTAATTTTAGCCTTATCCTTCTCATCATCAGCATTAAAAGCTCTTTATGGCCCTATTAATTGTTTGGGAACTATGCTTTTGATGGGCACATGCCACTTCTCTGTGGAGAAACCCCTTCGAGACAATCTCGTTTTAAGAGAGCTGTTTCAAATGCTTTTTAAAAGTGCAGTTCTGATTGTGTGCAGATTCAAGCTGGTTTGTTTGTTCTTTAAGCAAAGGGGGTTATATGTTCTGTCTTTTCTGTATTTGTCCTGCTCTGTTTTGTCTAGTCTCCATTTATTTTGTCTACACTCCGTTTAATTCTTTGCTTTTCTCATTTGCAAAAGAAAATAGAGCTATGATGTATTGCAAAGGCTTTCTTACCTTTAATTTCGGTAGGTTTTATTCCGGGAATGTTCTTTTTTAGTTAAATAACGAATTTTAAAATAAAATAATGGGTTGACAGCAGCATGGTTGGCAATTATCTGTAAACCTTTTTTTCCACAACAACGAGAGAGAAAGAGTTTGGGAGACATTTAAGTATGTGCCACAAGTGGGCTTGCTCTGAAGGTATTTCTAAAAGATTCGTAATGATGAACCGCAAAAGAGGGTGGTGGTTGTTTTTTTTTTAAATCCCTAAATGAATCAAGGCTGTTTTCAGTCTATGCCAAAAGAAAGACGATTCATGTGCATACACTGTCACTAATTTAGAAGGAGAAACTAGCCATGAAGTAATGTCCCAGATGCACATTTTTTGGTTTAAAAATAAATTAGCAGCACTGTTATTCTGGGCAGTTTTCGTTGTCCTCTTGTGACTTCCTAAACACTGTTCCATAATGTCTCAAAAATCGTTTACAGGAACAACAACAACAAACTTTTCCGTGACTTGATGTTTCATTAATGAGGGCTGCTCAGAGAACCGACTAGAGCTGGGGGGCATGATTAGATATTTATTACTGTCATTTACATGGAAAACTTGAGGAGCCAACCAAGTGGAACAGAAGGGGATTTATTAATTATTATTATTATTATTATTTAACAATAGAAACCAGTTCAAAGATCGGGAAAGTGTCCTAATGTTGCATCACAGCAGTGGTGTGTGTGTGTGTGTGTGTTTTCTGAAGAGGTTGGCAAAATGGTGTTTCCACTTCAGAGGTATAATCAGATTAGAATAAAACTTTGAGCGCTAACCCCAAACTGTCACATAATTATCCTTTTCCCCCACTATCCAGTCACCACACACTTTATCCTGAATTTAGTGAGACAAGGGAAAAGTTTTTCTGCCCAGATTTGCATTCCCTAAAATAAAATTGAGATGCTGATGGGGGAAAATGCATTTAGCCCGAACAGTCTGCTGAGTTTACATGACTATACCATTAGCGGTTTTCTCCTTCTCCCAAGATTTTTTTTTTTAAAGTTGTCAACAGTGTCAGAAGTTCACCTCACCGGGGGTGATGGCCTGGGAACTGTTTTGGGGGCATTTGTTTTAAATATTATATCTATAGTTCTTTCTTAACTGAACTAAACTACTTCATCGGAGATATAAATAGTCACTCCAGAGAATTAAATGTGAATATTAATTACACCCAGGAAGAGCTGCAGAATTTAAAAACGCTAAAAATAAGCTCTCCTGTTTCATGTTAAGGGAAAAAAGTGAATCTATGAGACTTGAGTGAAATAGTTTTTAAATGATATTCCATAGAAGTGCGTGTAGATCTATTTCACGCACCTACACTTCCGATCATTTTATCCACACACAGATTTTGTCTTACTTCCAAATCGATCTCAACAGAAACGCGCACAGAATGATGGATGAAAAGAGGGGTAGTCGGAGAAAGCTTAAGTCCATTCAAGCGGCTGTGTGTTTGTGTATAAATACAGAGGGGATATTTTCGGCTGGACTGTCCAGAAGGCAAGAAGTGCCCCCAGATCTTTTGCTGGAATAGTGCACCCATCGCTATAAGATAAGAATATGTTGCTAAGAAGAGGCTTTTCCTCTCGGAAGAGGATTCCTTTACATCAACATAACGTTTTTACACAAAAACAGCAAACGCCTTGGTCTTTGCCTCGTAGTTTCGCAGGGTTTGGAAGAGTTCTAAGACCCTACGACACTGGGCAGAGGTTTCTGCGCCTACGTAGAGGATGCAGATTGTTTCCCCACCTGCTCTGGGGGCATCAGAGGGAGGTTGCAAAGTTGTTCGCTTTAAACTAATTATTTTGTTTTAAAGTCGTTCAAATTTCGAATTAAAAACAGAACTCAGGACCTGTTCTGCGCGGGGCCGCGAAGTTTCCTGGCCACCGACAGCCTCAACGGCTTGGTCGCTCGATTATTCATAATCGTTTCACTTCGATTAATAGTTGTATCACTTAAGAGGGAAAGCCCTCGATTCCAACTCTTATCACTTCAAGCAGCTGTCAGCTGCAGGCCTGCTTGTAGGCTGCCCTTCAGAGACACAGCTGATGCCAACTTGTGTCTGGTTCAGAAGCTAGCAAAAAAGTTTTCGGGAGTCGGCTCGCCTCTACAAGCAGTTTCCCGTTCAGGATAAGGGCACAGAGAAAAGGATTTGTATCAGGAGAGCTCGTTAGAAAAAAGGAGAGGCGTGTGTGTTACCTATTACATTGTCCCTTCTGCACCCCATCCTCTCCCCCACCCCTCGGGCCTGAGGACCCCACTGCCTGGTCGAGTTTTGGTGGTTAAAGAAATTGACAGTTACTTTAGATGCTCACGTTTGCAGGTGCTGTAAACGTGTCTTGTAATCACACGCGTGTGACGATGCTCTGTGTAAGGGGAGAGACGTGTATCACACACACACACACACAGTCACACCACGTATCTGCATGAAGCACATGTGTGCTGCTGATGAATGGGAGGGTGTGGGGATGGTGTAAGTGGCCGATCGCCTAGACAGACGGTACTTGGCTAAACATTTACTTCCCTGCCTAAGAAGTGTCGATGAATGGAGGCCGTGTCCCTCTGCCTTCATCCTTCTCCCTCCCTCCCCTATCTGTTATGCCATGGCCTGAGGGAAGACGTTGGCTGAGATGTATGAGATCTTTTGCGGTAAAATATGCATGCGGATCCCCATTTGGTTCGCCGGATAATGGAGGTGCAAATAGGTTTCGACTGCAGAGCCCTTCATTCATCAACTGCGCCTGACAACGCAAATCCTGAGTTTATACACATCCGAAGTGGGGGGCTTCTCGGAGTCTTGTCTTTACCCTCCCAGCTCTAGTTCTGCGTTAGATAACAGGTAGCGAGAGAGCAGTTCTTGCCCTTCAGGTCTCACTATAAGCTAAGGGAGTTGTGCGAACCTACATTTAAAAGACACAGGGGGAGGGAAATTCGGTGTTAAACCTCCGATCAGTTTGGGCTCCGTTTCGGTTTATACTCTGCCAGAGGCACAATCCGAATTTTCACTGCCCACCTGGCAGAAGAGACCTGTCCCAACCACTGCTGAACTTTAGTGAGAGTAGTGTCAGCCCCTTTTCTTGGGCAAAGGGCTTTTGTCTCGTCCCAGAATCGGTCTGATTTTTGCCTCCGGCGCTCTCTCTCTCACCAGGCTGTTTGGCTTATTAAGCATCATTATGTAAATGGCGTGAAATTTACAGTCTCCTACTTTGATTCCTATAAGTGAAGAGATGCGTTGTTAGCTATGTATGCCCTTTGGCCAAAAAAAAAAAAAAAAAAAGACAGAGAGAAAGAGGAAAGAGAGAGACTCGAAAAAGGAAGCGAGCGGTAAAAGAAAAGTGTGTTTACACAGCCAAGCCCAAACCTAAACCAACCTCTTTCCCTTTTCTAATTGTGTCTCTGGGGCGCTCCAGAGGGAGCTGCCAGAACAAGGTTGACAGAAGATCGGAGATTGGAAATGAAGCATTAAAACCCATTTCTGTGACCTGCTTTCTCACATGCGGTATAACCTACCCTTTAGCTCAACGAATCAGTGGGTCTGATTTTTATTCACGCAGCCATCTGCTGAAAGTTACATTTTAAAAACGGCAAGAAATGTATTATTTTTAAAGAAAAAAACCCCAACAACCCCCAACCTTATTTTGGAGTAAACTAATATATTCCAAATGAAGCAAAACCAGAACAAATACAACTCTTCCAAAGGGGAAAAGTTAAGAGAGTCCACAACAATCGGCAACCATATGGCCCGGGATTTTGCTGGAACTCGAGTTGTGAGCGTGTTTTTTCCTGTTTCCTCAGTCACACATCTACATTTCATTTGCTTCCTTCAAAGGATTCGTTAGGGCATCAGATACACCCGGAGGGGTTTGAAGTGTCTACAAGGAGACAAAAAACCCTCCGCACTTAAAACGTGTCCTAAAACTTTATTTGACTAGCAAGAAGCAGCGCTGTAACGCCCCTTAAGCCTTCTGCAAAATACCTCGCCCCAAACAAAACTTTCTGCGCTTATTGATCGCCTATCGCGACAAACCCAGGCGTGCTAGGTAAGGAGAAGCCTGCTGCTAAAGTTAAAGCGCCCGGCGATGGTTTTTTTTTCCCGAAGGAGATCAAAAAGCGTCTTACCTTTCCAATGTTGTCCTAGGATCTCTTCAGTGGAAACGGCCAAGCGGCGGGTGTAAAGTCTCTCTGGAGTGTAGCCAGAAACCGGATTCGGAGCGAAAGGGGTTGAGACAGCGGAGGGCTGAGCACTTCGCCGTCCCTGCCTCCCCCTTTCCTCTGTTCTCCTGCCTTGCTCCCAAGTTGTCTCAGGGTCCAGCGAAGCTGCCATCTACCGGGGGGAGAGGATTGAGGAAGGATTTTTAAAAGGAGCTTCACACAGACCTAGCAGCTACCCTGCAAGATTTTCAATGGTCCTCCACCCTGTCAATCAAACCAGGGCTTGCGGATACATTTCTCTCTGCTCCCCCCACCCCAGTTTTTTTTTTTTAATAAGACTTCTTACCAGTCATTTACTCCAAGTCTAGTCAGGTGTAAACGCCTAATTAAATCACGGGGAGATAATGGGAAGCCAGTCGTGGGAGGAGGGGGAGACGGTTCTATCCTGTCTATAGGGACTGCAAACTGGATGTGATGAAGCTGGGGCATAAATTTGATTTGGGGTGGGGAGGATGAGTACATATTTATAAACATGCCTCCACACACACACACACACACACACACACAAATAAATCTGTTAGTCTTTAAGGTGCCACCAGACTCCTTGTTGTTTTTACACACACACACACACACACACACCCTTTGGCTGAGATTAGGCATCAGGAGGACTCTAAGGTAGACTCCTGCTTTATGGGGAAAATCCAAACCCTCATAATGCCTTCAGATATGAATCAAAGGGCCGGTTTGATGTCTTTCCTCACAAGATCGCAGTGGAAACCAAACTTCTGGACACTTTCCTAAATTTCAGTGAACACATCTTGTCTTATTTCCCACACCGCCAAAGACATTGCTTGGCCGGGTCTATGCTAAAAAAAAAAGTCAGGTCGACCTAGCTATACAGGCTCCGGGATGTAAAAATGTTTTGTTATACCGCGGCCCGATTCTGTCCTCACCCGCAACTTCCCACTGATCTGTGTCCAAGCGGGAGCACCAGGAACAAGGTGTATCCCTGATATTTTCTAGATGTATCACGCCGTGGACCCGTGCAACTTTTAGTTGTCCTTTGCCCTAGTGGGGAATCCTACAGCCCCAACCCAAGGAAGTTTGAGGTTATGTAGATTTGTATATGTCGAGGTTAGTCTGGGTCTAACATTGTCGACATTTTAGCTGTTTTTAAACGTTCTCTCTTGCAAAAGAAAACAAAGAGGATGGGGGGGGGGAGATGAACGAAACCCTTTCCCCTATTGTAGGAAGACCTCCAAGGAGCGCACTCCAAGCAAGGTAAGGATGAGGGAATGTGTGGTTAATTGTAGACCACTTCAATACAGCTCCCTGCTTAAGGGAAAGAAGCCGCAACCAGACTGTGAGAGATTTGGTTTTCACAAATCATCACTCCAAAGAGAGGAACAAGAGAGAGGAAAAATAAATGAAATAGGAGAGGCTAAGTGCCTGGATGTGAAAGGAATAAATATTAATATTTTCTCCCCATGCTTTTTACTCCCTTCCCCCCCCGAATACTCCTGTACTTAAACTTCGCAGGTATCTTCCAGGCTGTCTGCAGTCTGAAGGCAGCTCAGGGCTAGTTATTTGGCCGAGTTGACTAACTGGAGCGTTAGTTTTATTTGCTTTTCAGCTTTGTCATGCCTTTGCAGCAGCAAAGAGCAGTTTAAAGCCTTTAGAGGGATTTCTAATAGATGCCAGGGTACTTGCCTTTAGATTCTCTCCCAGCCCAGAAGGATTTAGGATGGGATTGAGGAGACAAGACGCCATTTCAGGCTCCAAAACACCCTGTTTTAAAATGACTGCGGGTAAGAGGATTAAAACAATAATACCCTTCTCTTCTTGAAGGGTTTTTTCCCCCCACTCCCTCCTATAGAAAAGATTTTTTCTCCCAGAGCAAAACCGTTTAGGCAAGGGAATTAAGGGAACAAGAAAGAAGGGGTGTGTGTGTGTGTGGGGGGGGGAAGTACCTTTTAATTTAAAGTTTGCATATTTTTGTATACATTCTGCCCCAAAAGAGGGGGGAAAGGGGCGAATCTGAAAGTGTTCGTATGTGCAGGGCCGCAGAATACCCAAGGGGTCATTTTTGCCGAGGGATGGGGAAAGCGAATGAATGTCCCAGAAGGAGGGGGGGGGGAAATCTATTTAAATATATTCACATACAACCCGTGCTGGAAGAGGGCAGGCGATGAAGGGTGAATAAAGGCAAAGCAAACCTCAGCCCGAGGCGGTGCGTGGGATATTTGAGTTTCGCGTATGCCCCCCACCCCGACTTCCAACTTGTGTGTGTGTGTGTGTGTGCAAAGAATACAGGGTAGGGGCCGCATGCCTCTTATGCAGTTTTGTAGAGGAACCCCCCGCCCCCCAGCCTTCCCATAGCGTTGACTCTTACATTTTCCTCCCTGGCCAGGCAGACTCCGATTGCGAAATAAAACTGGGGCACTTGGAAGGGTACCCAAGAGCCTAATCAATTTCATGTCAATTTCACTCTCTCATACACATGCCCCCTAGAAAGCCTCCCCGTAGTCTTTGCATCCGGCAAACAGTTTTCCAGCAAAAGAGACCCAAAAAACCCAGGTGTTTTGTTGTTTTTGTTGCTATTATTAATGTTCACCAGCTCCTGTGCTTTAAACCGATTTGTTTACCAAATGAGACATAGTTCTCTAATGTTCCCTAATCCCCGATGAATGGTGTCCTAGAGCTCGGGAACTAAGCGTATACCCACTCACCCTTAACAAAATAAGGTAGCGTTTAGATAATAGGGTGAAAACTTTAAATTCTAGGGTGAAAACTACCAAGGATTCTCCCGGGTTTTTAAATCACATTCTCCTCTAAACTCAAGTGAATTAAAATTAGTTCATAAAAGGCACTCGAAATGGCATAGGCGGAGCACGAAGCGATATGATACTTCCCAATCAATCGTTTTCTTCAAAAGGACACACAAACTCGCCATAACCCTTTCCCCCTTCCTCCACACCAGCCCCGAGACAATCCTTGGTGGAAAACTTTTGGTTGTCTGGAGACCTGTAGTTAATGGGAGTTGTGCCAGGTAGATCTAGGAGTTGTCCTCCCCCTCTTTTCCAAACCACCTTCTCTCCTGGGCATAACAGCGCCTGGGAAGTTTGTAACAACTTACTCCTCTCCTTTATTTGGTGTCATCCCCCTTTCTCCTCCTGTCACTGAATATTGAGGGTGAGGAGGGGAGCCCATGACACGTTTTTAATCGGTGGTGGCAGAACTGTTGCATACAGCTCAGAATAATAATGCCCAGTTCCCAATTCTCCCTGCATATGATCCCCGATATTCTCTCTCCCTAGCAACTGAGGTCCTGACAAAAGGATATTTTTAGCTGGCTTTAATTTTTTTCTTGCAGAAGAAATGACAAAAGGGTAACCGAAAAGTAAATATCTTCCCAATGTGGACGTGCAACATCACAAATCAAATGAACAGATTTCTGCTTTTAACTCAACCTTTACAATTAACTAGCTCCATTTAATTCTTTGTGTATTTAGCCAAATAGGTGAACGATATCTTTAGCATATACTGGAAGGAGTAACTTGATTAAATAGTTCTTTCCGGCTATCTTGTCCTAACAACTGATCTACTGTCTTTATTCCCGGCTTTAATGTATAGATGTGGGCAATATATCAACACATAAATAAACCTGTAAGAGAGTTATATTGAAAATAGCAACAGAGGGTCCTGTGGCACCTTTAAGACTAACAGAAGACTGTTAATCTTAAAGGTGCCACAGGACTCTCTGTTGCTTTTTACAGATTCAGACTAACACGGCTACCCCTCTGATATTGAAAATAGACACAGTTTGGTAGATTGTAGATCGCTAGGGATGCGATTTATACAAGAAAGACGAACACAATGTCAGAAATACTTGCTTTTCGTTTTGAAAAATGATTTCATTTTGTTGGAACACTTGGTAAAACATTTTTTCCCTGTCGATTCTTCCCTCCCCTTTTATTTACCCAGTGGAAATAAGTTGCTCTACGAAGTTGTAGTTTAAAGTCCACGCGACAGAATTTTTGTTTTTCTTGGGGGAAAAAATATACATCTATAGTTCAAGCATTGTAAAAAAAAAAAAAAAAAAAAAAAGGGGAGTGGAGCAAATATTGCAAATGTTCATTTACAATGTTTTCATTGCAACCCAAAGTGATTATATATATATTACACACACACACACACACACACACTCCAAACGCTATTGTTCTTAAGCTTGAGAGAGAAAAAATCTATTCATTCACCAGTTAGAAAGAATATTTTATTAATATTAACTGGAATATTTTGGTTAACTGGTTCTAGTCATTAAGAACACCTCACCTTTCAAGACTATTCATTACATCTTTGCTAAGTGACTACAGACCTTTGGGTTGTTGTTTTTGTGTGTGTGTGTAAATATTAATCCACATCCACCTGAATAGCTAGAAATTAAATACAACTGATTCTTTTCATTTTAAAACGTCTATATTTAAAGTTTCAGTGGAATAAGCACTGCATGAGGTCGGAGGACATTTATGTGGTTTTCTCCCATTTTATTTGTAAGTGAATTTTGACATAAGTTCCCTATTTCTTGGTGCTGTTTTTTTTAATTCAGCAAATATAAAAATCGTATGTTGAAGAGAAAATTATTTTGTGTTACTGGTGCAGCATCAGCTGGAAAACAGCACCCCAAGTTGTTCAAGCTTTAAACAGTTCCTGCATTAAACACACACAAGTAACTCTCTCTCTCTCTCTCTCTCTCTCTCTCTCTCTCATCGTTTTGGTAAATTATTTGCATCCTAATCAGGGGAGCAAGAGGTTCTAAATATATACACAAATTAATCTGTAGATTGCCAAAGTTATTTTTTTGTCTAACCCCTTGGAATATGGACACTGAAGAAACCTGCAAACAACTGCAAGCTCTCTCTCCCTGCATCTATAGCAGGTATAGTTCAAAATGATTTATAGTCACCTCAAATTATAATGGTAACAAGGTCTTAAAATAGCTACTTAACCAAATCAAGGCCACTTCTTTTTGTTTTGTTTTTTTTCTGTATGGGGCATCTTTTTTTGGTTTGAAATGTTCCAGACATTGTCCAGTACTTTGTCCTCTATGCCAACTGCATTCGTGTGAGACTGAAAGGGGATTAACTTGTGAACTTTTAAAAATCAGAACTTAAATGAGAAGCAAATCTAGGCCACAGCTCATTGTGGGAACCGTTTCTTAAGCAATTAAAGCGAGAAGAAATTCCTCTCAGCCTTTTTCCTTAAAGCAGCTTTCTGAAGGATTTAAGGAGGACTAATGTCCAGTCCATCAAGAAAGATTTAAACTGCACAGTGATATAGAAAATCTCCACTTGCTGTTATTTAAAGGGGCACTATCATCATTTCCATAAGACCCTTGACATTGTTTCTTTAATCTTGTTTATAAACTTAAACAGATTTAAAAAGTTTTTTTCCCCTGCCTCCTTTTTTTCCCCTCCTCCATGAATTCATTGAAAATATATTCCATGCAGTATTTGAAAGAGACCTAAACAGGCTCACTTTTAAGGATTTTCTGTTACTAAAATGTCTCAAGCCGTAGCTGCTGTATTTCTTCTTTTGCTCTTGGAGGCTTGGGGGAAAGTCCAAGATTAGTGGAGGGGGAGAGAATTTATATTTCACCAGGATCCACACTGCCATAAAAGTTCCTAATTTGGAGAGAGGGAACACACAACACCTCTTTAAACAAAAAAACCCTGCTCCCCAATACACCCATGCACCCACAACTCTCATACCACGTTTGCTTCAACTTTAGTGTGTTCCAAATATTTAATGTGAACTGATTTTTTAAAAATAAAAGTCTCATGCCATGTGAGATTTAGTCCCTTTATTTTCACCTACCAATGAGCCCCATGGGGATCACCGTAGTTTGGAGTCTGTACTATGCCTCTGCTAAATCCTATGTCCTTGACATGCATTCTGGACCTATTATCTGCTTGATGCTGGATTCCACACAGTTCCACAGAAGTGAGCAAGGCTTCTCTGCCTATTCCTAAAATCTGGACTATGTAGTACTGCGGGAAACACCTGCTAACCTTATTCCAGCCAACCAGTTCTCCCTTAAGCTTTTTTGCTTTTTTTTCATGTGAACACCTTGGAGTCACCAAACCTTGGGTGCTTATAGCTAATTAATAGCCCTAATGATATTTTTCCAACTCCATGAATACATTATGTTTGCAATCCAAAAAGGCTTTAGCCTCTGTGCCTCTATTCAAGGGTACTTCAACATCTGCTCATTTAAGGGCAATTAATCATTTTGATATATGGTTTAAAATTGACTGCTTCCAAGGGACTTTTTTGACAAGAATAACAAAGCAATTTGCCAGGAGCCATCTTCTGGACATGTTATTAGCAAAGCCTTCATCTTAAAGATTTTTTTTTTCTCAAATCAGATTTAGGTACCTGCTTTAAAGGGACCACCCCCTTTCTCTTTCTTTTTAACACCTCTTTGGAGTCTTCTCAACTCCTTTTATTCATGACAAGAGATCTCTCTCAACTTGAACCTCTCTACAGAAAGTTTATACCTTGATTGCAATGTCACGTCTTTTATAATTTTGATCCTCCAGCACAAGGTGAGCTGAATGTCATGAAACATGGAGAAAGCTTGATTCCCTCTCTCTCTCTTTCTTGCTTTTCTGTTTTTGCTTAATTACAGAAGTTTGGCTATTTTTATGTTTTCAGCTAAATCCTGTAGTATTATTATTATTAAAAAAAATTGAATTGTGGGCCCAATCCTGCTCCCAATTGAAATCAAGAGGATTTTTGCCATTAACTTCAGTTTGTAACAGAAATAAACCATTTGCTACTTTACCCTATTATTTCAAATATACCAAGAGTATTAGGAGAAACCAGGCAAAAAGATCAATTTTTTTCAGCCTCTGGTTCCTGGTAAGGAGGTTAGCAGAAAGAATGCAAAGGGAAGTCTGTAGCATGAATGGAATATAAAGTTTGATTACAACAGGTCAATGATATTGAGTGTGTGTGTGTTATGGTAGTGCTCAGAGGCCTCCGTCAAGATTAGGGCCCCATTTGTGCTCGGAGCTGTACAACCACATAGTGGGAAAACAATCCTTACCCTGAAGTGCTTTACATAGACAAACCAGACCAAGGGGAATGAGAAGGACAAAAAGGTGAAGTGACTTGTTTAAGATGCTCTAAACCAGAACACCGTGACACCTCTTTCCCTCAGCTATATTTATCAGTGATACAAGCCCGGGAGCACCATTACATGTAATATAGCCCTGCTGATCTGCACCCATGACCTGGGGGAAAATGTTACTTAAGGAGCTAAACTCTATCCTTTTTTTTACTTATGGTGTCATCTACCAACAACTAGCTTGCAATGGGCAATGCAAGTCCAGATCTGAATCCTCTCAGCTCTCTCGGAGAAATACACAAATAAAAAAAGATGAAATATGTATTCATTTTCTTTAGGATAGTTTTCACACTTGATGGATCTCAAGAACTCCTAAATGTTAATTTAGAGTGTGATCCAAAGCTGTTGTAATCTTGGCATTGACTTCAATGTGTTCTGGATAAGACCTTTGGTGAACATTTGCCGATTTTAGCTGCTCTTCAGAACTCTACTGCGTATTTATGGAAACATCCATATTTCCTTATATTAAAGAGAGCTTGTCAAAAAATAGGTTTCTCCCATAGACTAGTTCAGTTTTCATTGGATATTTGCATACCAAAAAAATTCAGTGGAAAACTGAAATATTTTGATTTAAACTAGGGCTGTCGATTAATCGCAGTTAACTCACACGATCAGCTCAAAAAAATGAATCGCGACTAATTGCACTGTTAAACAATAGAATACCAATTGAAATTTATTACATATTTTTGGATGTTTTTCTACATTTTCAAGTATACTGATTTCTATTGCAACACAGAATACAAAGTGTACAATGCTCACTTTATATTATTTTTGATAAAAAATTATTTGCACTGTAAAAATGATAAACAAAAGAAATAGTATTTTTCAATTCATCTCATACAAGTACTGTAGTGCAATCTCTTTATCCTGAAAGTGCAACTTACAAATGTAGATTTTTTTTTGTTATATAACTGCACTCAAAAACAAAACAATGTAAAACTTTAGAGCCTATGAATCCACTCAGTCCTACTTCTTGTTCAGCCAATCACTCAGACAAACAAGTTTGTTTACATTTACGGGAGATATTGCTGCCTGTTTTTTATTTATAATGTCACCTGAAAGTAAGAACAGGCATTCATTGCAAGGTATTTACGTGCCACATATGCTAAACATTCGTATGCCTCTTCATGCTTCAGCCACAATTCCAGAGGACATGCTTCCATGCTGATGATGCTCATTAAAATAATAATGCATTAATTAAATTTGTGACTGAACTCGTTGGGGGAGAATTGTATGTCTCCTGTTCTGTTTTACCCTCATTCTTCCATATAGTTCTTGTTCTAGATGATAACCCAGCACATATTCGTTTTAAGAACACTTTCACAGCAGATTTGACAAAACGCAAAGAAGGTACCACTTGACTCACGGTTTAAGAATCTGAAGTGCCTTCCAAAATCTGAGAGGGATGAGGTGTGGAACATGCTTTCAGAAGTCTTAAAGGAGCAACATTCCGATGCAGAAACTACAGAACCCAAACCACCAAAAAGGAAAATCAGCCTTCTGCTGGTGGCATCTGTCTCAGATGATGAAAATGAACATGCATCGGTCTGCTCTGCTTTGGATCGTTATCGAGCAGAACCCATCATCAGCCTGGACGCATGTCCTCTGGAATGGTGGTTGAAGCATGAAGGAACATATTTTAGCATATCTGGCACATAAATATCTTGCAACGCTGGCTACAACAGTGCCATGCAAACGCCTGTTCTCACTTTCAGGTGACATTGTAACAAGAAGCGGGCAGCATTATCTCCTGCAAATGTAAACAAACTTGTTTGTCTGAGCGATTGGCTGAACAAGAAGTAGGACTGAGTGGACTTGTAGGCTTTAAAGTTTTACATTGTTTTATTTTTGAATGTAGTTATTTTTTTTGTACATAATTCTACATTTGTAAATTCAACTTTTATGATAAAGAGATTGCACTTCAGTACTTGTATTGGGTGAATTGAAAAATACTATTTCTTTTGTTTTTTTACAATGCAAATATTTGTAATAAAAAATAAATATAAAGTGAGCACTGTACATTTTGTATTCTGAGTTGTAATTGAAATCAATATATTTGAAAATGTAGAAAGCATCCAAAATATTTAAATAAATGGTATTCTATTATTGTTTAACAGTGCGATTAATTGTGTGATTAATCACGATTAATTTTTTAAATCGCTTGATAGCCCTAATTTAAATGTGCTGCTGCAGTGCATCATGGGAGTTGTAGTTTGGTTGCCACAAGCTCCCATTCTCCTCTATAAGTTGGGATCTCTGGTCGGACTACATCTCCCATGATGTACCATGGTCTCCCCTCTTGGTGCATCATGGGAGTTGCTGGCCATGATGCAGTATGGCAGATGTAGTCTGGCTGGGGATCCTGGCCCATAGAAGAGCATGGGGACATATGAGGCAACTGAACTGAAACTCCCACGAGGCATATTGGCAGCATTTCCAAAGAGATCTGTTTCAGTTTTGGGCCATTTAGGATTTTTGACAAAAAAATCATAATTTTCCGTAGGAAGCAGATGCTTTTTGTGAAGAATTTTATTTTGTCAGAAAATGAATTTTATGTTGAGAAACAGCGTAGATGGAAGATTTTTGACCAACCCTAGTATTAAACATCAGTCATGCCATAGTTCAATCGGACTTGTGCATATGAGTAAAGTTAAGCATGTGCTTTGCTGAACAGGGATGGACTTAAGTGCATTCTGAAGTACTTTCCTGAACTGGTGCCTGAATGACTAGTCCCCGTGGTGGAGAACTTTGTTTGAAATTCACCCGTGGATTAATTTAGTGGGAAATAAATCTTTATGGCTTTACAACTCTTTTACTTAAACCCACAGTGAACAAATCCATATACCTGCCTTCCTAAGATTCCTTTATGGCATGGTCTTCCCTGTGATTTCCATATTCTCTCTGCTCATTGGAAACACTGTGGGATGCTGGCTGGCTTGTGAAAAGCATTTCATTGCTGGAAAATGATCCAGTCACTTCTTTTAAAGGTTGGTAGCTATACACATGGGTGATGATTTAGATTTTGTTATTTGCACATTGAAGAGACTTATCAAAAGAAAAGAGGCTGCAGAAGTACCCAGGAGTGGGGGTATTTCTAGGCACTGTTCTCTAGTTCCTGGGGTGACATAAAATATTGCGGTTTCTTCTGTGTTCTATCACTTATGCACTGCAGGAAAAATAACCCTTGATGCTCAATTTTTTCTGTCTCCTCTGCTTCTTTGTAAAATTCAATAGCAAAGGATTTCAGACCCTCTCACTTGTCTTTCCTTTTGCAGCTCTGCCACCTGGTTTAGTTCCTGTTGCAGTTGACTTATGTTTATTGTATTCTAGCAGTATTGATCAGCTTCTCTCGGTTTGGAAAGATGGTCTTGTGGTTCAGGTACTCGAATGAGACTCAGGGGATCTGGGTTGAATTCCCAGCTCTGCCACAGATTCCCTGACTGACCTTGGGCAAGTCATGTGATCTCCATGCCTCAGTTTCCCATCTGCAGAAGTGCTGCCCTGTCACACTGGCAGGGCATGAGGAGAGATTCATTAACAGCTTCCTGCGTATAAAGCCGACATACTCGCACATCTATGTTAGATGCAAAAGTTTTGGAACTCGGCTTTCAAGCCTGAATCAAGGACCTCATACGAAGGGTAGTGAACTCAATGGACAAAACTCCCATTGATTTTACTGGCCTTTGGTTCAGGCCCCAAATGAGCATGGGACTAACAGCATCTTTTAATTCATTGAATATTTTGCCATATTCACCATGCACCAGAAAAACTACCATGTTCAACTTCCCAGCACTGCAGAAATGATGCAATAGGTCTTAGGTTCTAGAACTTCACCTGTCACAGTGATTTCCATTCATTTTTTTGTGAAGAAATGAACACATTTAGAGAGAACATTCGACAGTCCTCATTCATTCCCAGGTTAAGGAATTTGGGAAAGGGATTGTAATTTTTTTGGTTGGCATGGATTGTCTCTTCATATGTGAATATAATACAGTCCCTACTACAATAAGATCTTGATCCTAACTGGGGCCTTTAAATACTACGGAAATACAAATACAGAGAGAGACGTCCCCTGGAAATCTTTAGATTTTCAAGTAGCATCGTCATCAGAGGACTGCTAATATTTTGTAGTTGGAAATAGTCCATCACTGTGGTTTAGAGAGACAAAGTGGGTGAGGAAATATCTTTTATTGGACCAACTTCTGTCAGATTGTTGTAATAAGCCACAAATCCCTATGAAGACCATGATTTTTAGTGTCTAGCAAAGTTTATGGCTTATTACAACCATCTGTAACCCAGTAACTCCCCTTTTTGTCCTTTGACTTCAGGAGCGTTAATGGATTAACCACCTCGAAGGGGCCCTTAGAATACATGCTACCTACTTTTGCCAAACTATGGCCTTGTCTTCACTTACCGGAGGGTCCGGCAGCAGGCAATCGATGTTCTGGGATCGATTTATCGCGTCTGGTTAAGACACGATAAATCGATCCCGGATCGATCCCAGAAGTGCTCGCAGTTGGCGCCGGTACTCCAGCTCACCGAGAGGAGTACGCGGCATCGACGGGGGAGCCTTCCTGCCGTGTCTGGACCGCAGTAAGTTCGGACTAAGGTACTTCGAATTCAGCTACGTTCTTAACGTAGCTGAATTTGCGTACCTTAGTCCGAAGTGGGGACTTAGTGGGGACCAGGCCTATCTGTTCTACCTTGTATTGAGTTATGACACTCGGAGGACCTTTCCCAAACACGAGGAAGAGCTCGGCGTAGCTCAAAAGCTTGTCTCTTTCACCAACAGAAGTCATTGATTCATATTGCATCCCCCACCTTGCGTCTCTCTAATCCTGGGACTGGCACACCGACAACAACACAGCATATCACAGTGGTTCTCAATCTTTGCTAGTGCCGGTGCTTATCTGGCCCGCATTTCCATAATATCTGAGCGCCTTATAATCCCTGATGAATTTATCCTCGTTACACCCCAGTGTAGGTTTGTTGCCCTATTTTAAACATGGGGACCTGAAGCACAGGGAGAGCAGAGAATTGAACTCTGGTCTTCCAAGCCATAGGCTATTGCCCTAACCATTACACCATGCTTCCTCTCCTTTTGCCATCCCAGGACTCCCTCCAGCACATGTAGCTAGTATCTAACCTGGCTGCCTTCTCATGTAGCAATGTGGGAAATAAATCTGTTAGTCTTTAAGGTGCCACTGGACTCCTTGTTGCCTTTTTGGGAAGAGTAGGGCGGTTTTGACTCTCAGGTTGAGAACCTACTGTCCGTTATGTTTTACCCCTCTACAGAGCTTGTAGAGAAAATGGCAAGGCAGCTCTGCTTCCCTTGAGCGCAAATCCAACACAATATAGCTGAGGCTTGACAAAGCTCTGGCTGGGATGATTTAGTTGGTGTGGTCCTGCTTTGAGCAGGGAGTTGGACTAGATGACCTCCTGAGGCCTTTTCCAACCCTAATATTCTATGATTCTACCCACCCTGCCCCACTGAAGTCAATGGGAGTTTTGTCATTGGCTTCAATGGGACTAAAAACTGTCCCTTAACCAACATATCAAGACTGGAATTATCCATCATACTCCAATATCTTTACGGAACAGTTTGGACCAAATTCTGGTCTCTTCAATCTCACTGGGAGTTTTGCCTTTGACTTCAGTGCTGCCAGTAGGATCAAATTCTGCTCTGGGAAGCTAGAGTAATTTCACGGCCACCAATGGAATTTATCTGCAGTCACTCCGGTGTCATTGAGAGTTGAATCAGGCCCTTGGGTAACTGGCACTCAGCTGCATGACTTGGAGAGTGTTGCAATGCTTTCAGCTGGGCTGTACGTAGGCCCTAGTGTGAAATAATGGATATGTTTCCTTTGGGTCAAACCCACTTCACACACACGGCTTTCAGGAGGAGAAGTGTGGGAACATGGGTGGACTAAGGGAGAGGGAATTGAGCTTGGTTAGCAGCTCCAGTTCTTGTGTTCACTTGGAGCTGCTGGGTCCTCCCTTGGCCATCACTGCTACAGTCCACACTGGCTTCCCTAGGGTTAGCTTGGAGACCCTGACAGGGTCTGACACAGTTTCCCTGGTACGGCTCCTAGATCTCCCCTAATGTGGATCATGAGTTGTGCCGAGAGCCTCTGCATCATGGATATATTTCAATCTTTGGTGCTTGATTTTGTCCCCATTGAAGTCAGTAAGTGTTTTGACATTGGCACCAAGTGCAATCAGGATTGGGCCCTTGGTGTATTAATTTATGACCCAGCAGCACTTGCAAAACAAAACCCTAAAGTACCAATCTCCATAAACCCTGCACTACTGAAGTTTCTTTCTATGAAGGTTTAAAAAACAAACAAACAAAAACCCAACTTTATGTAGGTAATGCATGACATGAAATATGTTGAGCCAATACATTATTAGAAAAGATTTGTCATCTCTCTCTTTCTCTCAGCTGCATATAACTCTATCTCCAGACTATTATAGTATAAAATATATTTTACAAGAGTTTTACCTACAGGTGACTTGCTCTTTATTACTGGATGTGAGCAAAATCAATACTTTTGTAACTAGAAGATCATTTATTTTGCTTTTTGAAACATTTTTCAACAGTGGGAGTACAGCTAAGCCTTGCAAAGCTATGATTAAGAATTATAGACTCTACTTTTCCCGTTCTCTCCTACCCCCTAACCCACTGTTAACTCAAATATACATGAGTTTTCAAACCCAGACCAACATACCATATAGTCAAGGCCGGCATTATCTATAGAAAGCATTTTTTACACTTGTGATAATTTCAGTGGGGGAATCAACTTAATATAAATGTAGCTGTCAACATTTGGAATATGAATACATTCTGATTCACTTCGAAGCACATGTCTACAATTCCACACTGGGGACGAATCAAAAATTGCTGCTGACTGATAATGCATTTCTAAAGCCATTCAGTTCTTGATGGAGTCCATGAGACCACTATGCCAGCTGGGTTTTTACCTTCTGATTTGTTTTGAAGGTCGTCTGATGCAAAAGAGACTTTAGATGACATGATGGGCTTTTAGGAGGTTCATCATCAAGTCACACGACCCCAGTTTCTTGCAACCATCTATTTAAAAAAAAAAGCCACAAGATTTATACAGGATAAAGGAAAGATTCTTTTTCTAAATCAGGATGAGTTTGCTATCTCGGATTTATAATTCTTTCTGCAATAGCCAGAGCTGGTACAAAGCTTAATCAATCATAGATAATCTTAGGGAGATGAAGTGTACATGTATTATGTAGTGTTTGGGAGGGAAAAATCAGAATACACAAGAGAAAGGTCAGTTGAAAATGCTTCAGCCTTTTGGTGCAATAAACTATTCATAGCTTGATGCAAAGTCTGCTTGGAAAGAAAGCCGTTTGCCTTCAGATGCACGTGAAAGAAGAAATAAATGGCATCTGTATTCCACATTAGCACTGGGTTTTATTCACTGTCATAGTCGACTTATGCCAACCAATTGTTAGAACAACAGGTAACAATATGTAATTATGACAGATGGGAATATAGGCAGACTGCGTGATTCATAGCTGATGAAAGCACTTTATTAGCAGAGACGTTAGTGAGAACTGCGTGACCTACACCACGAAGGCAGCTCCATCTAGCCACAGCAGTGGCATTCAGACTCTAGTAGCAGAAAAGAAAAATCAGCCCTCAGTGAAGAACAGCTAGCTAGAGATGAACCCAGGCATTGCATAGATGATGCTAGGTAGGAAGAAGGAAGTCCTCCACCCCCATACTATTGAGCACATCTGCATCTGAGAGCCCACAGCCTTGGGGTCCTTTTGGAGTCTTCAGTGCTATTAGATATCTAACTAGCCACAGTGGCATAAAATAGCCATCAGGCCAGAAGACTGAACCCCATCCTATTGGACACAGACCCGGCCATGGTGATCCATGCATTCATGACCTCTAGGCTTGCTTAATGCAGCTTGTAGTTGGGATGAAACCATTGCCCCCCATGGAAAAGTCCAAGTGCTACCAACCTGAGTAGCCCCTTCTGCTTAGCCCCACATGTCATCCTGAACACATCGTTTCGACATTTCCAAACAGATTTTTTTTTTTAGAATTTGCATTCCATGGAAAATGTTGACATTTCAATTTTTTGTCCTGTTTTGGGATGAACGCAGTTGTTGAAATGTCCAAGTTTCCTGTGGAAATTCTGAATTTTCCTCACCTCTAACTGCTGTGATTTCTATTTTAAAGTATGTGGAAAGTGCAAAGATAAAACAGTGATGGGAAGAGTTAAGCATGTTTAGACTAGAACAATGAGTGTGACAAGTTTAATTAACATAGTCATCCAATCAGATAAAGGTTGGAGTATGAGCTTTGTTAATTAGAGCTCACTGAGGGATCTGACTATCCGTCTGTCATCAGTCTGAAGAAGTCTGGCTCTGATAATGTCACACCAGCCACCTGTGTCTATGGCTTTTCTCAAGTGTTGGTTGTACTGGTTAGCTACAAGGGCTGTGGTGACCTGTCTGGGTAAAATGGATATTGGGTCATTGCTGCAGAGCTCACCAAGATGATAGACTCAAAGAACTCAATCTATTTAGCTTCACTAAGAGAAATTCAAGGTGACGGTGATCATGGTCTATGGATATCTACATGGGGAACAAATATTTAATCATGGGCTCTTCAGTCTAGCAGAGGGAAGGTCTAACACAATCCAATGGCTGGAAGTTGAAGCTAGACAAATTCAGATGGGAAATAAGGTGCAAAGTTTTGACAGTGAGGGTAATTAACCATTGAAACAATTTACCAAGGATCGTGGTTGATTCTCCATCACTGACCATTTTAAAATCCAGATTGGATGTTTTTCTAAAAGATCTGTTCTTGGAATTATTTTGGGGTAGTTCTCTGGTCTGTGATATACAAGAAGTCAAACTAGAGGATCACAATAGCCTTGGAATCTATGAATCTATGATGTTGGATAGACTTAGTCTTCATTTGGTTTGAATATAGTAATTATTGTAATTCTTTTATTGGGATAACACCTAAAGGCCAAAGTCATGGACTTGGTTCTGTACAAACACAGCACAAGAATACAGTTCCTACCCTAAAGAGCTTGCGATCAAAGAGGTTGTCTACTGTAGAAGGTTTTGCCATGTGAATTATACTGGCAAAACTATCTGCGGTGGACAACCCTTTTGATTGTAAGCTCTTTGGAGCAGTGGAGTTCAAATGGTATTGGTATAAAAGACCTCATGTTGTTGTAGCGTAGTCCCATTCAGGAAAAGGAATAAGACATACAGGTATGAAGGCACCTTTATACCAGTATAACTGTGTCCACTCTATGAGTTGCACTGGTATAACTATATTGGTGGAAATTCTCACCCCTAACTGACATCGTTGTATTGGTAAAGCTCTTAAGTATAGTGTGACCAAATGCAGCCTTGTATTCACACCCTACACACAACTGCAATGATCTTTGTACAAAATATGCCTTGTCAGGTATAATTGGAAAACTAAGAATTCACTGGTCAATAATACCATGGTGCAATGTATGTAAAGTTAGGAACATAAGCTGAAATTATGACTGACATGTGTTTACCAGACAAGCCTGGGGAGGGGATAAATCAGTTTGTCAAAGGCAA
Source organism: Trachemys scripta elegans (assembly GCF_013100865.1). Lineage (NCBI taxonomy): Eukaryota > Metazoa > Chordata > Testudines > Emydidae > Trachemys > Trachemys scripta. The sequence goes on along the minus strand of NC_048305.1, from coordinate 103,595,141 downwards.
AGGACAAGCTGGCACCTCTAGCCAGGTGTCATCAAAGTTGATTGGCAATCACTTGTCAAGTGGCTATATTTTGGCAAGGAAGCAGGGGCGGGAAGAACAGATCCATCTGCATTTGAGCAAATAACAGGGAACCTCTTTCATCATGGGGGGTGGGATAGCTCAGTGGTTTGAGCATTGGCCTGCTAAACCCAAGGTTGTGAGTTCAGTCCTTGAGAGGTCTATTTAGGGATCTGGGGCAAAAATCTGTCTGGGGATTGGTCCTGCTTTGAGCAGGGGGTTGGACTAGATGACCTCCTGAGATCCCTTCTAACCCTGATAGTTTGTGATTCTATGAAACTCCATGTCATTGTCCTCACAGTTGGACTGAACTTTATCTAGAGGTGACCTTCAGGAAAATACATTTCAGATGGTGACTGGACTATAAAAGTGATAGGCCAAAACCCCCAGGGTATTCCCTTTCCCCTCTCTCTCTCTCACCTAAAAAGATGAAGGAGACAGCCCTCTGGTTTTGGAAGGAGTTGGGGAACCCTGACCTAGAGAATATGTTCAGCCCTATTGCTGGGATCAGGTGGTAAGGGTTTTACCTTGACTCGGGTCTACTTTGTTGAATTTTAGCTGCCAGGAAGAGTTTTATCTTTATTTTTCTTGCAACCATTTCTGACCTTAAGACTTGTCTTCACTACAAATCTCTCTCTTAGTTGTTCAATAAACTTGTTTTCTTTTTTAATCAAAACTAATTCAGTGTTGTGGTTAAATTGAACTGTTTGGGTAACTCCAGTGAAAGTTGCAAATGGTGGAATATTCACCCCTTACAAAACCATAGACCTCTAATACTGAACTGGAATCTCCTTCCTTGGAGGTTTTTAAGGCCCAGCTTGACAAAGCCCTGGCTGGGATGATTTAGTTGGGAATTGGTCCTGCTTTGAGCAGGGGGTTGGACTAGATGACCTCCTGAGGTCCCTTCTGACCCTGATATTCTATGATTCTATGATTCTATGATAACTGCCCTGGAAAGGCCCGGACAGCGCAGCACACATTTTGGGGAGAATTCGGGATTGGGAGCACATTGGGGTCACCCTGCAAGAGGTAACCAAGGCTGGTGGAGGCCAGAGTGTGACTGGTGTGTGGCTGACAGGCTGCTGGGATCCGAGTTGCTGGACCAGGGTTGTGGCTATACACAGACCTGCATGCTGTTTGTGGGCAGCCTAGGTTGGGAGCTACAACAAGAAAGCATTACGAGGTACCCAGGGTCGCAGGGCAGGTGGTGACCCAACCCCTCACTGGCCTGGTTCGCACCTGGTATAACTATTTTTGGTAGAAATTCACAGCCCTAATTGACATAGTTAAACGGGTAAAACCCTTCAGTATAGGCCAGTCCTTGCATAGAAATCAAAGAAAATGTTAGCGGCCAACCTTGCTCACTCCAGGGTTGGCAAGGCTTGCAGACTAATGATATCAACACAAGAGAGAGGGACTTTTCCTACACAGTGGAGTAATGATTATGGTCAAACTAGACTGACTGGTTCTTGGTGAGCTGGTATCTGTTCTTCTAAGCAGTGTCCTTGGTAAAGACATGCTATGTACGAATACAGTCCAATACAGGGGAGGCAGGCTGTTTACAAGATCACTCGCTCCCTGGAGTGGGGCAGGGATTAGGTGTCACTTTGGATCCATCCTTTCTCTAATGGCAGGTCAGTGCAGCTGAGTTACTTTGATGGGGAAGGGTGGGGGACTCACTGTTGGTATAAACCAGCCGCAAATTACCACCCCAGTAGGGCAAGGTAGGCAAAGGAAGGGAACTGTGACTTCCTGAGTGCTCATGGAGCAGTGCAGTTAAATACACAGACCATAGTCAAGGGCAGCAATATTGGTGCATCCTCACCTAAGCTTCCCCAAAGGTCTTGCATGTAGTCAGGACTGGGCTCCTCTCTGCTATTTGCACATGGTCTATGGTGCACTTCCGTTCACTATTATTGTTATTTACTATGTATTTGTAGTGCTGTAGTAGATGTCCTAGTTAGGAACCAGGAGGGATGCCATTGTGCTAAAAACAAAACCAATTTTTAAAACGTTCTACGGACTCTTAACTGTGGTGTTCGTTGTTCGGGCTACTTCTTGATGGATCCAGACACCTTCAGTGTCGCTGGCTTCCTGTACAAATCACATTCAAAATGAGACTTTGTCACATAACAGGCACATTTTCCATCCATCCATCCATCCATCCATCCATCCATCCATCCATCCATCCATCCATCCATCCATCCATCCATCCATCCATCCATCCACAGGAATGAATTCACAAGGAGAAGACTGATGAACTCCCAAGCCGTGGAGATCAGACATTTCCCCGCAAAAAACCATTCTCTCAGCTTTCATACAAGAACTAGACGTATGGAGTTTCAATCACTTTCCCCTTAAGGAACAGATTTTAAATATAAAGTAAGGGGAGGCACATAAATTACAATTACCTCAGGATGGAAATAACTTGCATGTCAATTGTGTTGTAGGAATTCTGTAGGTTCCCCCACCCCCACCACCACTCAGTCCGGTTTTTTACAGTGTACTCTAGGAACACGGGTGAGCCATGCAGGGCATGTGGAGCTGTAGAGTGTCCAGGAGGTGTCCAAACCATAGGTGTTTCCGTTTTTTGGGTGCCCAACCTGAGACACCTGAAAGGAGCCTGATTTTCAGAGACATGGTGCTCAGGCCTTTTTGAAAATCAAGCTCCATTAAGGTGTCACCAGTGAGGCCTCCAAAAATTGGAGACGCTTCAGATCCCTAGTCACATCTCTGAAAATTTAGGCTCCTATGTATAACAAACAAGGCCACCCATCGATATGTGAGGAAGAGAGGCCTCCGCGTAGGATCAGTGTTGTGTTGTAGCAACTTGGCATGTTGTTTTGGTTCCCTTATTATTAGTATTGTATTATTTTATTTATTATTTAAAGCACTTTTATAAGAAAATTGTTTGGATTCTTCTGGCTGTTTCCTCTGAATGCTGCTCTTCCCCCTACTTCTGAAAAAAACCGATTACACTTTTATATACACCATACTTTTAAAAAACAGCTCAAAGTTACATTTGACCTTGTCCTTCTGTACTGCTAGTGCTTTCTTGCCGCTGTGGGAGCTCAGCAAGCCGCGTGGCTATACGACCGTTTTATGACACAGAGATGTGTACGAATTCCAACACATCGACCTGTGAATCAAACCGAACAGGGTCTATTCCCACCTTGCTATGCCGGCCCATAACTCTTTGTGATGTAGAGGATAGAGTCACACACAGTACTGAGGTGGGGAGGGGGGAGAACAGACACAGCCCCCCCCAAACACACACTTGACATTTGCCTGGAAATCCCTGTTTCACAAAACCCTTGATCACAGAAAGATTTTTTTTTCTTGATGGCTCATAAATGGAATGTGCGTCCTTCCCAGCTGGAGAATTAAAAAAAAAAATTATTTGGAGAACATCACCCCAAATATGGAAGGACTTTGTCCCACCTGTAAGAAGGCAGTAATGTTGCTCAGTTTGTTTTGTGTCCTGAGTCCCACTGGGAATGTAGTTAATATTCTGACAGATGCCACAGCTACCTGGGAGGAAGAGGTGATGCCCTGACTATGATGAAATAAGGAGAGGCTAATCTGAAACCTGGGCCGTGTACAGGGGAGAAGAAAGGGAATGGATTTTTCAAAGACTGATCTGCAAGGGGAGCGACTCCGAGTGTGCCCAGATCCCATCATCCAAGGCTCCACCTCCCTGGATGGAGCATTGCATGCTGGGACCTGTAGTTTCTCTGCAGTGAAGTCTGGGCAAGAACTTTTTCACACAAGGACACCCCCGTGGGAGAATTTTGAAAAGCTGCTGGAGAGGAAGAGCCATTTCTGCTTCTTCCCAAGGCCACGCGGTCTAGCAATTGAGGCATAGGATTGTGGGAATTGGGTTAGACCGTGGATCCATTCTGTCCAGGATCCTGTCTCGGACATGGGTTAGCACCAGTTGCTTTAGAGGAAAGTGCAAGGAGCCCTGCAGTTAGGGTGACTAGGTTTTGGGTTTCGACTGGAACACCCAGTAGAAAAGGGACCTTGGCGGCTCCGGTTAGCATCGCCGACCAGGCCGTTAAAAGCTCGTTTGGCGGTGCTGCAGAGCTAAGGCAGGCTAGTCCCTACCTGTCCTGGCACTGTGTTGCACCCTGGAAGCGGCAAGGTCCGGCTCCTAGAAGGGGGGGGTGGGCCACAGGGCTCTGCGTGCTGCCCCCGCCCCGAGCACCGGCTCCGCACTCCCATTGGCCGGGAACCGGTGCCTGAGGGTGAGTCCTGGAGTGAAGTCCTGGAGCAATGGGTTCCACAAGCTAATGTTGTGTTTTGTGAAAAAGTATTTCCTGCTATCAGTTTTTAACGTTTATTGAATGTCCCTTTGCTCTTGGGTTATGAAGTGAGGGTAAGAGAAGTTTCTTATCTACCTTCTCTAGACCACTCATTATTCTGTAGACTTTTTTATCATGTCTTTTTTTTTTTTCTACTGGGTGAACTTCTCTGGGCTGCATTGTACAGGAGGCCAGAGTAGGTGATCACAATAGTTCCTCTTGGCTTTTAGATCTATGTGTCTATGGATGTGTCTCCTCTCTCAGGGAAACAATTCCAGTCTTTTCAAACTCTCTTCATTGGAGAGTTCTTCCAGGGTTGGATTCCAGGCGCTCCTGGGTTCTGTTCAGCCTCAGTGATACTTTGCACTTATGGGTGGGTAGCACTTTAAAGCCATCACAGCTGACTTTTAGATAAAAGTCACTTCCCCAGTAGTGACACCTTTCAAAAAACAAAAGCGCAGAGGAAAACGCACGTATGCCCTGGAGCCTTGGGAGGGAGAAATGAGACGTTTCTCTGATCTCCTAGGCTGTCTGCAAAACTGTGCTCAGAGCTTAGGCCCTGATCCTACAAAGCCTTCTTCACATGCTTAACTTTACGCAGGTGAGTAGACCCCTTGGGTGGAATCCTGGCTTCAGTTAAGTCAGTGGGAGTTTTGCCAGGGACTGCAACAGAACTAGGATTTCACTCGTTGACTTCCGTGGAGCTACTCACATGTGCAAAGTGAAGCATGCATATACATCTTTGCCAGATTGGGGCCTTAGATAGCTAGGGCAGAGATCTTTCCTGCCTTGTACTTTATGGAATCATTTATACCTATGCAAAGAGGGTATGGAAGTGTTACTGAGTCAGCCTGGAGTTGTCTCACGTCCATCTCACACAGGTCTAAGTGACTCCCCAAGATGCAAGACAGAGGAGAATTAGTGTCTTTGGCTGCTATGTCTGTTAATCAACCATTCTTGTCTCCCGCTATTAGAATTTGCCCTGGCTGGTTCTCAGTGACACTGCACCTTCCATTTCATCAGCCAGCGCCTATAACGTTTCAGTTGACGTGATTAGATGGCGTAGGGTCTTGGTGGCTTCCCAGCCTGCTGCATTGTTCTGCAGCAGCAGTGCCCGAACCATGCTGGAGTCTTGGCGTTTCTTTATTCTCTTTGCTCCAAGCCAGTCTTTTAGGGAGGAAAGTGAGCCCGGGAAATGGTGGTTCTTGCCACCTTGAAATCAACCCCCTTCAGCTCTGCCATCCAGCATTCCCACTGGAAGTCTTGGAAATCTTGCATTCACGACGTGTCCGGCGACGTTTGTGTCAGTGGATTTAAACTTTGGATTTGTGTGACCAAGGAATCCCAATTCTCTTCCTTGCGCACCCCCGTCTCGGCCTCTCCCCCCTTCCTTCTCTGGGCTGTGAAACAGCACAAGGAGACTCTTTGTATGCTCCTAATCCTGAAGCAACACAGCTTTAGCAACATCCAGGGATAAAAGCACCATCAAACCACAACTTTATGGGGGCAAATCTCCTCTAATCCCTCGCTTTAGCTAAACAAAGCTTCTTGCCCTAATCCGCTATCGCTTTAAAAAAAAAAAGCTCAGATTTTGTTTTTAGTAAGAAGATGATCCAAAGGACTAATTTTGAGAGAGACTAACCAACTCTGACAGCCTTTAAAATAGACGACGAGAAAATAGATGCAAACTTCCCTCTCAATTCAAGGTTTTTCAGGCTATGCAATAAGAAAAATATCAAGGGTTTAACTGCTTTCCCTTAAGCTCACTCTTATTGTATTAAATGCTCTGGCCAACTCTGATTCAAATCGCCAGGCCTAAATGCCATTTGATCTTTAAAAGGAGTGTAAAAAGTGTGCATATTATCCCCAGCAAGGCAGTCCAAGGAAAATCAATTATCATAAACAAGGATTATATTACACACACCGTCAATATCGAAAAACAAACACAATGCCGATAATAGGCTATTGAAGCCTCTTTCATTGGAAGTGGCTTTTGATTGCATTAAAAGATAGTTCTGTATTAATGGTTTTTTCGGGGGGTGGGGGAGGTGTGAGAGCTAGGGACGGGTAAACCAGCTTACAAATACTCAACCCAAATCTCCACCCCAAACTTGAACCGTATCCCAGCTTTGGTTTGCAGGGGAAAAAGTTTGGCTACTTTTTTGTCCGGTGGTTTAAATTTTTGTGCTGCTTGTTCGACTGGGAGTGGAAATACCACGACAGTGGATGAATCACTAGATGCCTTTAGAGTACAATGCGGGTCCTGTTTATTTTGACAGGCGTCGGTCTGTCTAACCAATGTACAGGGTGCCCATCACCATAGCCCATAGGTCCATATAATACATTATAATAAGGCAAACACCCAGTGGACAATGCTCTCTTCTTCCCTGGATTTAGCTGTATCGACTTGCGTTTGGGGGGCCTTTTTTGTTCTCGTAGTGCTCAGATGACTCAGGGTAGATTGCCAGGTGCCCCAGGGGCAGAGCTGTGATGGAATTATAACTCAGTGGCATAATTCAGTCCCTGCTTCTCTTTTGTTCCAAGGGAGAAGGAACCTGTATCAGCACTTTTCCTGGCATAGCTTGCTTCCCGCTTCACTCCAGCTGAACTGCACTGCCAGGATGGGAAAATAGTGGTATATCAAATTTTTCTCCTGATGAAGGGAGCCTACACAGAAAAGTGAGGGTGATTCTTCTGCCATTTTGCTCTGCTGCACTGTGTAGATTTTGTCAGAAAACACCATTTCCATACCCCGGGACGTTCTGACATTTCAAAGTTTGTTTGGTTCCGGATGGGAATGAAAAGTTGAAATTTTGCAATGGAAATTCTGTTTTGATCATGTGGAATTGTTTCATTTTGCTCGTGTCAAAATGTGAGCATGGAATAGAAAATATTCAATCAAACGCACGTGTTGGATATTAAATGAAAGGTAGAAAATGGAACATTAAAACCAATATGTTGATACCATATAAAAATCCAAGCAAAATGAAACGAGAGAAAACGGTTTGACCTCAACAAAACGGAAGGAGAAGGTTGAAACAATGTTTGGATGCTTTCCCATGGAAAACGTTGTCATAATGGAGGTGGTCCCGTGAAATGTTTCAATTTGAGAAAAGTACATTTTCCAATGGAAAACCACTCTGTCCAAAAAAAAAAAGTGACCAGCGTTAGCACAAAGCCAGCTCCCAAGTGAGCCTTTGAAGTTTTATTTGTTACCATCTTCTCATCACTATTTGCATCAGCTGGGAACAAATGCCTTTTGTCCATTGGGCTGGATGTGGGGCAATCCTTTTCCCTCGTGATGCACACCCTCGAGCTGTAGTGGCCTGTATATTTTGGCCTCATTCATAAATTTGAGTTGAATATTTTGCATTGGTGTATTACACGGGCTTAGACATCCATCCAGAGGCAGCTGATCAATGTTTTTAACAAGGAATGATATTTAGCACGGACACAAGGATGCAGTGGAAGTCTTGCAGGAAAGCTTTGTTCTAGACTAAAGAGATGTGTATAATCTTTGGCTAAGCTCCAGATAGGCCCCAGCCTTCCTACGCTTATCCAAACTGAATGGAACCCTTTGTAGTTCATCCATCACTGGGGTGTGTGTGTGAACCTGGTAAACACTATTTGTAAATGAAAATCTCCAAAGTCCATATCCTTTTATACTAAAAGTTTCCCTTCCTCATTGACCTGTGGCCAGAGGTGACTCCTGATTTGAACAGCAAACAGTAGCTTTTCCTTCCGAGGACATGGTAGCGATGTTTTTTTCTTGCAATGAGCGGTGGTATCGTTCTACAGAACCATACTGATCTGGCCCTGCAGTGTTCACCCAGTCCCTTATGCCTGAAAAGCTCTCTGATGATATTGGAGTGGACCCAGGCCATAGCAGATTTTAGCAAGGGCCTAGCAGGGCCCGTGGCTCACAAGAAGGCACCAAGTCTGCCCAGTTTCTCTACAGGTAGATTGTAATCAGCCGTAGCTTCTTGGGTGGTGGCGTTGCCTTCCAAAGGTCTTGTGGAGAGCACTGGGTTTTGAGAAGCATCCTTCACTTTTGCTGGTGTAGTTCCTAGCACTTAGATGTCTAACTACCTGAATGAGACCTCAACTTATGCTGTCACATGTCTACGTTCCATGGATTGTGCTTTCAGTAAAATTGCAGGAACAACTATTTGTTGGCCCACAAAATCAGGTGGGCTGGTCCTTTTAAAAGACAATGGACTGATTTTCAAAGGAGCTGAGGGCACCTCTAGCTCCCCTTGACTTCAGCAGGAGCTGTGATTGTCCGGCGCCCCTTGAAAATCAAGCTCCACGTTTTCAGTCTTCATCTCGGATAAATGTCCGCAGGAAGTGAATGGCTGAAAAGAACAATTTGTCGGGGTTTAGAAATGCTCTGCGCCCCCCTTTCAGAACCTCGGCGGTAAAAGGAGTTCTCACCATATCGTTATCGGGTGGAACATCCTGGGATACTAACTCCCTTCCTTCAGCAAGCCATTGATACTTCGTAACCGCCAGCCTTCTTAGCATTCTTCCACTGGAGCAGGACAATGGGAAAAGCACTTTCATTTGGATTTGTGTTAATGAGGTCGAACAAGCACCAGGAAATTTGCACTGGGAGCTCTGTTTTAAGGGCTTGATTTTAAAAAAAAAAATTGTTGGCAAAAGTTTATTCCAAAAAAAGCATCTGGTGGACTGAAGGCATCCCCCTTGTTTTCACAAATTGGAAGAGTGTGAGAGCTGTGAATTACGGAGCTAGGTAGTTCAGATCTGAATCTGAACTCCATCAACGGTTGAGGAGGGGATTGGATCCAGGGATGCAGTTGGGCTAGTTACCAATAATTGATCTGGCCTGTTCATTGGCTAATAAGCCACAAAAGGAGTGCATTCTTGCCCACCCTTGCAATATTTGGGGTTGTTCTTAAAGTCCCAGCTCCTGGAGTCATGTGATTATGTGAGAATCTCTGCTTTCACTTCTAGCCCTCACGGCTGTAAAGCAAAGACTAAAAATATGACCCGGCCTGAAGATTTAGGAACCAGGAAGCAAAGAGAACACAGAATGTATATTTGAAAAAATCTCATGGCTTTTAAGCCAGACTCATGATTTTGGGGGGCCTGAGTCATGATTTTGTTAATATTTGGTGTTGGGGATATTGGGACCGCTACTCAAATGGTAGCCTCATTCCAGCATAGTTATCAATGAAACTGTTTGATTAAGGGGATGCGGTCAATAGCAATGTATCATAGGGTACGGCGACACAGTACAACAACCCCTGCGGCACAGAGTCTCAGAACCAGAATCAACTGACTCAGGCTCGAGGGGTTCAGGCTGCCGGGCTAGCAGGGTACATGTTCCCTCTGGGGCTGGTGCCAAGGCGCTCCTACCAGGCGAGGGTGTGGGTCTCAGAGCCCAGGCTCCAGCCTAAGCAGCAAAGTCTGCACGGCGATTTTTAGCCCCGTAGCACGAGTCCTGCAAGCCCGAGGCAGGTGACCTGGGTCTGAGGCTCACTGATGCAGTGTGTTTCTTGCAGTGTAGGCACACTCTGAGTTTTCCTTCTGACACCGGAGATTAAATGGATACAGGCCTCCCTGTAATTCCCATGGTTGAGGCCTTTGGTTCCAATCTTCCCTTTGCAGGATACCTGTAAGTCCAGTTGAAATGAATAATTATAATAATAACAACACTTAGCGCTTATCATCCAGAGATTTCAAAACACTTTACAAAGGAGGTGAGTATCATTAGCCCCCATTTTACAGCTGGGCAAACTGAGGCACAGGGTATGACTTGCCCCGGGTCACCCAGCGGCAGAATGGAGACTCGCACCCAGGTCTCCTGAGTCCCAAGCTGGTGCTTCGTCCACTAGGCCACACTGCTTTGCTGGCTCCCTAACTTAATGGGAACAGAGGGTGCTCAACCGCTCTCAGGATCAGGCCTGTGGAGGGACAAAGAGTCTGCCTGTGCATGCAGAAAGCTGGGGAAGCGGTGAAATACGTTTAGAACCCAGCAGGAAATGTTCATTTTGCGAAGAGATGAACAAAGCTCGGGACTGGGGTGAAGGGGAGCTGAGTGCCGGTCTCAGCTCCACCACAAATTGGAGAAGTGTCCGCAAAAGTGCCTGGCCTCAGTGTACCCAGCTGTAAACCGGGGAGGATGATATTAACCTACCTAGTTCCATTTTTCACTCTCAGATCTTTGGTTAGAAGGAGTTATAGGAATGTAAAATATTATCGATATCTATAGATATTCTGAGGCTATATAAGAGCTAGATAGGCATTATTATAGAGGACCACCTGGCCTGCTTAGTTGAAGTTTAAATGAGCTTTCTGTTTAAAGCACGACACTTGAAAATGCACCAGAATCCATACGGTGTTGTTATCCTGCTGCACCTGGGAGAAAATGAAATGTGGGAGGTCCAGCATCCATAAGGAGGAAACCCAATAATGAAGCATAGAATATCAGGGTTAGAAAAGATCTCAGGAGGTCATCTACTCCAACCCCCTGCTCAAAGCAGGGCCAGCCCCCAGACAGATTTTTGCCCCAGACCTCTAAATGGCCCTCTCAAGGATTGAACTCACAAGCGTAGGTTTAGCAGGCTAATGCTCAAACCACTGAGCTATCCCTCCCAGTATTTAACCTGCTGCCTGGGTACATAATAATAATGCCTAGCTCTCTTATAGCACTGTTCGCCCATTGATTTCCAAGTGCTTTACAAGTGAGTGCAATGTCATTATCTGCATTTGATAGATGGGGAAACTGAGGCACGGGGGGGTGGGGAGTGGCTTGCCCTAGGTCACCCAGAAGGGCAGTAGCAGAGCTGGGACTAAAGCATATATATTCTGGAGTTGGATCCAGTGCCTTATCCTCTAGGCTCCATTGCCTCTCTAGTTTAGGATTTCCTACGGTGTGCGTAGAGTCGGATGCTAAGCTCCATCTCACAAGAATAGAAAAGTACGAGCAAGAATCGTAAAAACACGTAGCGTGCCGGCATTGCTGCCGAAGCTGAAGAACCTGCTGGAAGGAAACAAAAGTCGTTGACAAATAGATATTTTTATTTGGTTGTATTTCTCTTTCTCTGATAAGGCAGGAGAGCCGGGGGGCGGGAGGGTGGAATCCCATGATTGCAAAATGCCTTCAGTCGAGTTCTCCCTCTTCTTGACAGCTCCGTTCCAGCCACAAGAGCCTTAATGATTTCTTTTTTTTTGGCCATGATGCCATCGGGGCAAGAAGGCGCCCTCAGAGAGAGCGTGAGCTTTCAGCAGACTGGAACAGTAAGTAGACAGCTGAAATGTATCTTTGAACTCGGGCAGGGAAAGGTATTTTGCAGCACACGTCCATTTCAGGGACCTTTCCACCCATAGCGCCTTGTTGAACATTGCCTCCCTCATTTGGAGACGCCAGCCGTGTCAATGCAGGGCTGGTAGGAAGCGGATGGCACAAAGCCCATCTCTGCGGTTGGCACTCAGGCTGGCACCAGAAAGGGGATGGAGATCTGAACTGGGCAGGGAGACAGAACTCCCTTCTCATCCTCAGAGGTGGTCCCTGCAGCTCAGCACGGGGGCGCCTTGCCAGGAGGGGGAAAGCGCTCCTGGCTACCCATGCTGTGTTTGTTCTGTGGATAAATAAAGGATCTCTCTCTCCCAGGGCTGCCAATCCGGCACAAGTCGTTTCTGAAAGGGCTTTGTATAGGGAGATAGTTGGGTTTTCCGAAGTTGGCAACTGTTTTCTTAGTACATTCATTCTTCATGTATCTAAGGACAAGCTATAATACCGATGCAGGGCTGAGGCCGCTCAAAGAGCAGGATTTAAATGAGTAACTGATTTCAGATTGAGCAGAGCCTTGTGTAGTGGTTTGGGGGAGCGGGAGAGACACCTGGATTCTGCCCCCAGTTCTGCCGTCGGCTTGCTGTTTGATTTTCGCCTCACTTTCCCCATCTGTACTCTGGGAGTTATCTACTGCATGCTGCTTCGTTAGCTCACGGGGGTGATGGGAGAGTGGCGCTGACCCCGTTGTGGAACAGGCCATGGTGGTAGCTCCCAAACATGGCAGATCCTGTGCATTGGCTGTGGGTTTCTGGCACTCCCCTCCTCCGCCCCACCGCACCCCCAGTCCTTCTGCAGCCAGCAGCAGACCTAAAATGCAGGTCCTCACTCCCGCACAGGGTTGGGGGCACAGAAACATAACACAGACCCAGGCTGAGGTCTGTCAGGCCTGTCCCCCCTACCGCCCGCATCCCAACCACTCCCTTCACAATCACGTACTGCCGGATGAGCAGAGATCTCCTCAAAGTCTAGGGGCAGGGAAGGGAGGCAGCTGAGTCCCTTTCCATCTCCCCTCCATAAGAGTATCTCATAGATCCAGGGATATCCACCTAGCCATCCATATTACAGCTTCTATCCTTGTATATTCTGTACAGCTAGGAAGCAACAGCATCGTCTAGAGCAGGGGTGGGCAAACTATGGCCCAGGGGCCACATCCGGCCCTTCGAACATTTTAATCCGGCCCTTGAGCTCCCGCCGGAGAGCAGGGTCTGGGGCTTGTCCCGCTCTGGCGCTCCAGCCAGGGAGTGGGGTTGGTGGCTTGCCCCGCTCAGCGCATGCCATGGCTCCGTGTCGCTCCAGGAAGCAGGGACATGTCCCCCCGCTCTGGCTTCTACATGTAGGGGCAGCCAGGGGGCTCCGCACGCTGTCCCTGCCCCAAGCGCCGCCCCCACAGCTCCCATTGACTGGGACGGCATCTGCGGATGGGGCAGCGCGCAGAGCCGACTGGCCGTGCCTCCACCTAGGAGCTGGAGGAGGGATATGCTGCTGCTTCCATGAGCTGCTTGAGGTAAGCGCCACGCGGAGCCTGCACCCCGATCCCCTCCCATGCCCCTGCCCCAGTCCCGATCCCCCTCCCGCCCTCTGAACCCCTCGGACTCAGCTCGGAGCACCCTCCTGCACCCTGAACCTCTCATCCCCAGCCCCACCCAGAGCCCGCACCCCCAGCCAGAGACCTCACCCACCCCCCACCCCCTAACCCCCTGCCCCAGCCTGGAGCCCCCTCCCACACCCTGAACTCCTCATTTCTGGCCCCAGAGTCCACACCCCCAGCTGGAGCCTTCACCCCCTCCTGAACCCCAACCCCCAATTTCTTGAGCATTCATGGTCCGCCATACAATTTCCATGCCCAGATGTGGCCCTCGGGCCAAAAAGTTTGCCCACCCCTGGTCTAGAGGATAGGGCACTGGATGGGGAGCCGGGAGACTTGGCTTCTTTTCCTTGCTTTTTCACTATCCTGCTGTGTGACCTCGAGCAAGACGCTTTCCCTTCTCCCTGCCTATGTTTTCAGAGCCAGCCCTTGTCAGTCACGTCTATTTCCAGTTTTGAGCTCTTGCAGCTGTGTGCAGGTGCAGTACCTAGTGTAATCATCTCTAACTGGGCTACTAGGCCGTGCCATAATCCAAATAATAGATAACAAGAAATGCCTGGGCTACGAAATCTGTTGCAAAGATACGATCTGTTACAACCATCTGGCTAAGATCTGTTAGCATTTATTACCCATTGTATGTTACTCTTCTGCCTGGCACTAATGCGGACTGCTGTTATCATGCATAGCTGATCATACTAAACCAATTAGGTGGAAGAGTTGATGACAGGTTCCCCTTTCATCTGCTGCCGTTTCGATCGTAGAAGTTGACTATGGTGCTTCTCCTAGACGTTGATCCCAGAAACACCTCGACGGCGGTTGCTAATCTGGTTAAAATATTTACAAGTCTCTTTCTCTTTCCCCTTTCCCATTACGGTTGGCTAGGCAGGGATTTCTTAGAAATACACAAGTCCATCACTGTTTTAGTGGTGGGTTGGTATTATTCTCATATTGTACCTACACAATGGATGACAGATAAAAGGAGCTTCCAGACCCAAGCTTGCCAAGTTGACTTTTCTTAGGCAGTATTAGGTTGCATTTAAAATCGGTACAATACATTCCCATCCCCGCCCCGAAGCATACAGTAGAGCAAAAAGTAACTATACCTGAACACAGGTTAGGGTAACGAAACTTTCTGGTGTATTAATATTTACGACGCAGTAGCCACAGATAAAAATAGTGAGTCTATATTAAAACACACTCATATTGTTCCCAGTCCAGCTCCAACTGAAGTCAATGGCAAAACTACCACTGACTTCCATGGCCTAGGATCAGTGTAATTTATGTCAATTTCCTATATAGGCAGTGTGGTCTAATGAGTACTGGTGTTGACTGGGCCTCAGGACTCCCGGATTCTGTTCTTGGGTTTCTTCCCAAACTTACTGTTTGATAAAGGATGAGTCACTTACCCATTCTGTGCCTCAGTTTCCCCAAACTAGGGATGATAATATCTATGTACAGCGGGGCAAATACTGGGGACCAATTTTTGCATATTCATTCTAGTTTTTACATGAATTTGTATGGCTGGGTTTGCATCCTATTTTTTGTATTTTATTAATAGGCCTGACCCAAAACCCATAAACTCAATGGGACTTTTTCCAGTGGTCTTTGGATCATACCATCTATGAACATAGTACTTAGATCAGTGATACTCAGACCTCAGAGGTTCAGGAGCCAAATTAGTGATCAACATTACCCAAAATAGACACAGTCGTGTGAATTCATTGTTTCATTTTCTATATTACTATATATTAATCTTTAAACAGTATGAGGGGGAAATATTGTGTGTGTGTGTGTATATATATAAAATTATCACAGTACATTAGCTAATAATTTAGTGCATGTTAATAACTTAATTGGTTAATAATGTAATAAAAACATCCTGATTGGTTAATAACTGTGATTGATTAATAATTAAATCACACAATGTTTTAATATCATGTGCTGCAAAGAGCCGCGGGAGACACATTAAAGAGACACTTCCATCTCTTGAGCCTTGGTCCGAGTATTACTGATTTTGAGAGAGCTTCACCACTCTCTAAGTAACACTTACAGAAAACCACCATCTGATAATGGCTAGGCAGGTTAGATGGCTAGAAACCACACGATATAACTGATAGATGGCTAGAACCAGTCTTATATGATTTATGTGGCCAGTAAGAATTAAGGAACATGGATCAAAGAGTAAAGCACAGAATAGAGCTGGCCAGAGGACAACAGTTCCATTTCCCAGCAGCTTTGAGGTTTCAAAATTTGTTTTCATTCCTCACTGGAACGGCAACAAAACCATTTTCATGAATCAGAATTGTCTCAAAACATCCATTTTCAGATAGCAAAGGTCAGGTTTTTGGATTGTAAAGGTCAGATTTTCAATACCTCTCTGGTCAGAAGTGACCAGAGACCCCTGAACCTTAGAAACCTTCTAGTCAAAAACTTTGTCAAAACTGATACGTCTCCACGAAATATTTTGGCTTTCATGAAACAGCATATATGGCTGAAAAGACATTTAATCAAAAATGTTCCAATCAACTCTAACACAAAGCAAACAAGATTCATGAAAAATTTTACTGAACAACAAATAAACTTGAGAAAATTCTTTAAAGGGAGAAAGACCAAATTGATCGAATACAACTTTTGCTTTGAATTATTTTCTCAGCACAGGCGCCAATTCCGAGGGTGCTCCAGGGCTCAAGCACCCTCCGGAAAAAAAATAGGGGGTGCTCAGCACCTGCAGGGCCAAATTAATCTTTTGTGGGCACCGGCACCCAGACCGCAGCCCTGCCCTCTCTCCAACCACACTCCGCCTGAAGCCCCACCCTCACTCCGCCTGCACTACACCCCGAGGCCACACCCAATGCTCTGGCCTGAGGCCCTGCCCACTGCTAGGCCTCATCCCCCTGAGGTCCTGCCTGCCGTTCACATGACAGGGAGGGTAAAGAGCAGAGCACCCACCAGGAAAAACAGAAGTCAACGCCTGTGTTTCTCAGATCTAATATGTACCTACCTCCCAGGAGTCACATTTAACAGTAATTTTATATTTTTAGTAATGAGTTGGAAGAAAAGATAAAATCATCACTGATAAAGTTTGCAAATGATACAAAAGTTGGAATGTTGCTAAATAATGAAGAGGAGAGGTCACCGATAGAGAGCAAAATGGATCACTTGTTAAGCAATGCAAGCAAACAATACACGTTTTAATATGGCTAAATGTATATGTGACCCTGGGAGCCCAGCAGAGGGCCTCTTATACTACAACTCACATCAGGCCTGACACACTCATTGCCCCAACACACTGTTGTCATAATACATATCTCAAGGTGTCATGTATGATATCCTATGTAAACTGGTGATATGCCGGTCCCGAAAATCATTGTGTGATGTCTGTATGGGCTGCGGACAAAGAGTTATAGATACGTGCTGGAAATATGTTCTTCAAATGTGTTTGGGAGGCAGGGCACAAGTCCAGCCTGCCCTAAACAAAACAATGTGTATTCATCTATTTGACTGGCTTAATTGCAAACAGAGGAAAATGAAAGTACATTTACATATAAGGTAAATAAAGCCAACAGGCTCCACAAACAGGGGAGAAGACCATTTAACAACCACTTTGGGGGACAGAATCTGCACCCCAGGGAGCCTTCCTGGCTGGGAGGCAGAGACATTGGACTTTGGGGAACATCTGGGGAGCAGAGAGACATTTTAGTTATTCATCACTGAGGGGGCATAAAGGGCCTGTGAAAGTTGGGTCCTCTTGTCCTGGAAGACAAGAGTTGCTGGAAACTTAATGCAAGTGAGAAACCTGCTTACACAAAGATTGTAACTTGATAAAATTAAATTTTAGTCACTAGAAAGAGTGGGTTTTTTTTGTTTTTTTTTGTAACCAGACCTTTCTCTGTTATCCTTGCTTAGTATCATCTAAATCTCTGTCCTTTGGTAAAAACTTTCCCTTGTTTTATTACTCAGTGCTGTATATTAAAGGGGAATATGAGTCTTCAGCTAAACTAACAGACTTGTGTGTGCTCTGTCTCTTTGGAGGCAGTGAACATCATCACTTCAGTGAGAGGGACTGGACACGGCAGGGAGACGTCGTTGGGGAACTTGGGAACTGGGGTGTATTGATTGTTACTTGCAAGGCAAGGTTTGGACAGGCAGAGTCTTGAAGAGTTTGCTGGCAAGGCAGACAGACTGGTGTGTCCGGAAGCTGACACGCAGATTAGCAGCAGCAAAGCTCTCGCTTGCTGAGGTAGAGAGGGGTAACTCAGTGGCTCGCACTTCTGGGTGTCTGGAGCAAGACTTCGCAGCATACTTCTAGGAACAGACAATGTAGGACATCCTCACGGGGTGGGAGACTCTATGCTGGGAAGCAGTGACCGTGAAAAAGATTTGGGGGTCATGGTGGCTAATCAGCAGAACGTGAGCTCTCAGTGTGACGCTGTAGCCAAAATGGCTAATGCGATCCTGGGACACATAAACAGGGGACTCTTGAGTAGGAATGAAAACATTATTTTACTTCACTATTTGGCACTGGTGCGACCACTGATGGAATGCTGCCTCCAGTTCCGGTGGCCACAGTTCAGGAATGATGTTGATAAATTAGAGAGGGTTCAGGGAAGAGTCACAAGAATGATTAAAGGATTAGAAAACCAATAGACTCCAGGAGCTCAATCTATTTCGCTTAACAGAGAGAAGGTTAAGGGGTGGGTACCTACATGGGGGAACAAATATTTGATATGGGCTCTTCAGTCTAGCAGAGAAAGGTCTAACACAATCCAATGGCTGGAAGTTGAAGCAAGATGTATTCAGACTGGAAATAAGGTGTATCTTTTTGACAGGGAGGGTAATTAACTATTGGATCAACTTACCCAGAGTTGTGGTGGATTCTTCACCACCGGTGATTTGTAAATCAAGATTTGAAGTTTTTCTCTAAGATCTGCTCTAGGAATTATCGTGGGGAAGTTCTCTGGCCTGTGTTATGCAGGAGATCAGCCCAGATGGTCACCATGGTCCCTTCTGGCCTTGGAATTAATGCGTGTGATGAGGAGTAGTTAACATTTGTAAAATGCTTGGAGCCCCTCAGATGAACGGTGCTACGCTCAGATTAAAAAGACATGAACCTAAAACCCACGCTTCTGTCTGAAAATTCAACATCTGTTGTTGTAATAATAATAATAAAAATAATTAATAAATAGTTAATAGTACCTAGCTCTTATATAACCTACTTCCTAAGATTTCTACCACTAAGCCATAGATTTTAAGGCCAGAAGGGACCATTTTGATAATCTAAGTCTGACCTCCTGTATAACCCAGGTAGGAGAATTTCACCTAGTAATGCCTGCATCGAGCCCCTAACCTGTGGTTGAGTTAGAGTTTAGTTTTAGGAAGACATCCAGAGTTCAAGTGATGGAAAATCCACCACCCACATGGAAGAGGTTAGGGAAACAATATATGTTGTACATGTTTTTCAGTTTACGTTGAGCATTTGTCAGTATTTTGTGTATGACCCTTTCACTGTTTCACCTGTATGGCCAATTAGGGTCCTAGCCTTCTAACAGTTATTCCCATGAGCGTTTGCATGCTTGAGTCCATTGTCATCTTCCCCAATGTTTGTGTGTCTTTTGTACAGAGAAAAGAACATTTTATAAAAGAAAATAAGATAATGTGATTCTAAACCCACAAGTGTTGGCAGGGAAGCGTGGGTACAGGTAGAGAACTTGAAGCATCTTTTAGCTCATTTCTGGAAACAGATTGTTTCAAGTTGATGGTGGGTCAAATTTTCAAAAGTGCCAGTGGCCTTAGGCTTCTAAAGGCCAGATTGTCAAAGGTATTTAGATACCTAAAATGCAGTGGGATTTTCAAAGGCACTTGGGGGCCTGATTTCAGTGGGAGTTAGGTGCCTAGATGCTTCTGAAAATCCCACTAAGTGCCTAAAAATCCAGCCCCAAGTCCCTTTTGAAATGGGACATAGTCTGCCAAGACATGGAGGGTATGTCTACACAGCCGGTCAACAGACTGCTGCTCTAAAAACAGCTGTGTAGACAGTGCTTTAAAGTTGTAACTCATGCTGGAACTCAGGCTCTGAAGCCCACCCCCTCCATAGGCTGCAGAGCTCTGGTCCGAGCTGCAGCATCTACACAGTTATTTTTAGTGCACTGGTGTGAGGCCCGTGATTCTGAGTCTATCGACCTGTGCTGGGTGCTTACTGCTGAGGACGTTGTAGGTTCATCTCTAAGGGCTTTTCTACATTACCTGCAGGATCGACGGGCAGTGATCGATCCCGCGGGGGTCGATTTATCGCGTCTAGTCTAGACACGATAAATCGACCGCCGAGCGCTCTCCCGTCGACTCCGCCTGCACCTCTCACTCCAGTGGAGTACCGGAGTCGACGGGGGAACGTCAGCTGTCGACTCACCGCAGTGAAGACAGCGCAGTGAGTAGATGTAAGTACGTCGACTTCAGCTACATTATTTACGTAGCTGAAGTTGTGTAACTTAGATCGATTCCCCCCCAAGTGTAGACCAGGCCTAAGTGTTTTTGAAAAGTTCACCCTGTGTCTTTTTAAAGCTTCATTAAGATTTGACAGAACCAGGCCGCAAAAGAATGCAATTAAAGCAATTAGGAATTATTCCTAATTTACCACTAGAGAAGACTAAATTATAAATAAGGATAGTAATTTAGGACAAAGGGTTTGTTTTGGAAACCGAGGCGAAGAAATTGGGTGAAATAATGCAATAGCCATTCGGGGTAATTTTTTCCTTTTGAGGTTAAAAATCTTATCTTGAAAAATGACAGAAGGTGAATGAAAATTTTGGCCCAGCTTCAGTTATTGTAAATGGGTGTAGTTTCATTGGAGTGCCCATGGAGTTATACCGATTCACATCAGCTGAGGATTTGACCCGCAATGTTTACAACTCCAGCTGAACAATGACATCGTATTTAAAAGCTTCCGGCATACTGGGACCTTGGAAAGGTGAGTTTCTCATACCGTAGTATAACTTGGGATAGCAGGAGATATAACTTAGTATTGTTACCTCCATGCATGCAAATAGTGGCTCTCTCCAACTGCTCCTTCTCCTGGGGCTTACTAAAATGCACTATATTTAATAAGAGTTAATCCCTCTGATGCAGTTGCTGGTCTTGCCCTTTGGAATTGGATTAAGATTGATGCACCATAAAGAGTTTTTAATGCCAACAAACCTAACGTGTTATAGGATGTGGACGTTGTAAACATGGTGCAGATGCTATTAACAGAATAGCCTTAGGTCTCTGCCCTAAGAAGAGCTGAACAATGGCCTCTTACCCAATTTAACTACACAGGACACTAAGGCTGGGACAAAAATAGATGAGATGGGAAATAATAGGGTAGGCTGGTTTTCTGTCATTATCTCAAATGCACAATGGGTGAATATCCAATCAGAGTCAGTGCCCATAATGTGGCCTCTCTGAGATTCCGATTCAACTTCGCAGCCCAATGCTGCATTCGCTGAACGTCGAGGGAAGTTTTACTACTGATGAGAATGGAAAAGGGTTGGGTATTTAATGTCGTTTCAGGGTAATATACATCCATCCCCCTCCCCCCACCATTGTATTTGTGTAGTTAGGAGTAGCAGTGTGCACTAAAGTGTTCTGTTTCCATGTATGGCTTGCAAATCAAACCCTTTTGGTCTAAAATACCAGCCTCGGATTGTCATATTAAGGAAAATGATAGCAAGAAAGGATTAAAGTGAAGTCTGCATGAGAGAGAGCATAGTGTGAGCGCCTCTTCTCTAGCAGGCTGGAGCAGCTCCAGGATCAAAAGGGCTGCTGTGTCTGCATACCAGGCAGAGTGTTTAGATATTTAAAGGTGCATTACACCAAAACAAAAATATTCATACTAGATTGGTGGGGTGTGGTAGGAAACTTTTTTCCCACCTTGTGAAAATTTTGAAACATTTTCCTGTCCCAAATTGGAATAAAATGTCAAAATCTCAAAAACGTTTGGAATTCAAATGAGTTCAAGTCAGTCAAACTATTTTGCTTAGCTAATTTCAACACATTTTGTTTCAATTTTGACCATTTTTCTACTATAATTAGTTTAAACTTTGAAAAGAAAAGTTGTTTTGAGAGGCAAAACCAGAATTTTTCATTTAGAAAATTTCCAAATGAAATATTTTGACAATTTCACATTTTTTTTCAGGTTGAAAAATTGGTTTAAATCTGACCCTTTTCCCACAAAATGTTTCAATTGCAACAAATTGACATTTTCCAGTGAAAAACATTCTGTTGAAAAATTCCCAACCAGCTCTAATTCACATATACCGCAGACATTTACTTTATCCTTTTGGTGCCTTTATAATGATTTATCCTTTTTTTTTAAACATTGTCCCCAAAATGAAGAAAATGAAATACCCTAAAACAGATGCCCTTCCCTGCTTGCAGCAAAATGTAAACATCATTTGAAACACTACTTTAAACCATAGGGATACGTTAGAGGTGACACTGTTTCAGACCTGTTTTAAACAGTTTATACTTGGCTTCATCTCCATAAACCAGGATTTATAAAAAAATGTTTCAATAAACTGCCCACTGCTCTCTGCTGGATGGAATGGGAATGGCTCAACTGTGTGTCTGTGTACTGCTAACTGCGGGGTCTCCACAGCTCATACCCTAATAACCACCTTTTCTCCCCTCTTTTCTAACCATCTCCAGTGTTTCATGTGTCATGGGCTGGGTAATAACATGAGAGGACTCTGTGTTTCTAAAACTAAACTGGCTCTTTATTAAGGGAATTATTTGCAGAGGTGGTGCAACCACAGCTAGCTTCCAGACATGTGCATGCAGACTGTCTTCCTGGGGCCCCCTCCAAACTCTTCCCTCCTGCAACTTGTGCTCTTCTCTCCAAGTTCCATCCAGGTGGCCCCAATAACATCCTTTTATAGTTATTGTTATCTGTTTTTAAGCCCTCTCCCACCTTCCTACACTAGTCCGAAAGACCCTATCTATAGTGACCAGATAGCAAATGTGAAAAATTGGGATGGGAGTGGGAGGTAATAGGCACCTATATAAGACAAAGCCCCAAATATTGGGACTGTACCTATAAAATAGGGACATCTCGTCACCCTAACCAAGAGAAAAACAAATAGAAGTCCATCTCAACCAGTATTGGCAGGTTCATTTCCAGTAGTTAAAAGGTTTATTTCATTTCCAGTAAGCAAAAAGCACTTTCCTGAAATTATCATGAGTTGTATCATGTTGGCACCCAGAGGCCGCAGCTGAGATCAGGGCCCCATTGTGTTAGGCGCTGTACGCATGTAGTAAGAAGCAGTTCCTGCCCCAAAGAGCCTGCAGTCCAAATAGACAAGACAGGCAGTAGGTGGGAGGAAGGAAGTGTTGCCGTCTCTGTTTTACAGATGGGGAACTGAGGCACAAAGAGACGAAGTGATACCCAAGGTCACACAGTCTCTAAGGCAGCGTTGGGAATTCAACCAAGACCTTCTGTATCCCGGTGTAGTGCCTTGACCAGAATACAGCCCTTCCTCTCTACAAGCTTCTATCCATGGTTCCCAGACACCCAATCTGTTATGTTAATCCCAGAACAAACTGCAAATACTGGGGATTATAGCACTTCCCTACCTCAGAGGTCTGTTGGGAGGATAAATACAGTAAAGATTATTAAGTGCCCAGCTGCTACAGTTATGGGGGCCATATAAGTGCCTAAAACAGGTCCTACAAGAGCATAATAGCATTCAGGAGAGAAGTCCCGTTGACTTACATTGGACCACTCATAGAAGTAAAGTACTGGGTGGGCATAAGTGGTTGCAGATCTGCAATAAATAAATAAATACATAAACATGTAGCTTTTTTGAATAAATTCAGAATAAATTCAGTTTTATTTTAACCCCCGTCCCCTCAATTTAATGTCTCATGCAGTGTTCAGTACATTGTTGAGGCTAAACAAATAATAGATGCTGTGCATCCGATTTCTACGGCTGGTTGAAATTTGGAATAAGCATAGAGATTGCAAAATTAGGAAAAGTAAAAGAGGGAAACGGTCAATAAAATGTTCTCTGGTTTCCCTCCATTCTTTGTTCTTTTAAACCAATGATAGAGCTGGCCAAAATGTTTCAGATGTCAAAATTGGAAAGATTGGGAATTTTGAGAACCATTAGAAACAAAAAACAATCAACCAAAACTCAGATTCCCTCCCCCCGTTTTTTTCAACCAGCTCTACATATTATCTGTTACATTTGTAAATTGAAGACAAGGAGGGACTGACTACAACTGTGCAAATGATTCTGCTGGAACCCAATTGAGTCATACTCACAATCAGGCTGAGTTTAACGTTTTAGTGGAACTGCAAACGGTAAGTCTAGGATGATGAACATTTAAAGCCCTTGCTCTTCTGCAATTTCCCCCCCCTCCTGCCCCATAGATTCATAGATTCCCAAGCCAGAAGGGATCACTGTGATGTAGTCTGACCTCCTGCATAACACACTCCAGAGAACTTTCCCAAAACAATTCCTAGAGCAGATCTTTCAGAAAAGCATCTGATCTTGATTTAAAAATCATCACCGATGGAGAATCCAACACGACCCTTGGTAAGTTGTTCGGATGGTTCATTCCTCTCACTGTGAAAAATGGGTGCCCTTATTTCCAGTCTGTTAAAACAGCCCTTCTTCCCATCTGGCTCCATTTTGTAAAAGCTCAGGTGTTTTGTTTTTTTTAACTTAGCATACATTTGGAGCCAAATTTGGCCCTTTGAGCTATAATATTTTGAGCCTAAAATAAAATTGGTTCGGGGTTGGGAGAGTAGGTGGACCTTTGTCCTTAATTTTATCCAGACTGACTTGTCCAAACCCTAAATTATCCCTTTCACAGTATTAAACTTTTCCATAAAGTCTCTTTCGAGGAGCAGTGAGCAGCAGGGTCACACGCACATTTCGCGTACAGGGTAGTATTTTAAAATGCCATGAAAGACCCTAGCAACAAACTCTGGGTGGGGTGGAAAGGATGGGGGGAATTTACATGCATTTCCTACCAAAGGTTTACAGACATGCCCATGCAATAATAATGAACATTAAAAAGGACTGGCGCTTCAGCTGGTGTTCGCTGATGTCGTTCCACTTGCCTTGGAGCTAGGCTGCTGTACCCCAATTAAGGATTCTTGACCAATACATTTCCCCTTCCTCGGATGCTATTTCTAATATCCTTTGTTTTTCAGTGTAATAGGAAGGGAAAGCCGTTTGCTTAGCCCTATGCTGGCTGGCCGTTCATTCAAATGGGGGGCTTGAAATTGCAGACAGATGCCTATAGACTTGGATCAATATCTTATCACACTTCCCGCGTTGCACCTATCAATGGACTTTGCAGACAGTCCCAGGTCCTAACTTGGGGGGAAGATTATTGACACGAGCAGCTGCTGCTCTGTGGTGACATTCGGAAACCAGCGTAAACAGACCCCGGGGACTCAGCCCTGACATAAAAAACAACGTGATGGATAGTCCAGGGTGACCACTGGCTCCATTGGCTGGAGGACAAGAGGAAAAAAAACCCAGGACAAGCAATCCGCAACCAGCCTAGGAAGATTACTGCCATAAAAGCAATGCTGGAAGGGGCTAGTTATCAAGTGGAAAACAAGAAAGTACAACTAGCTCCCCAGTCACCAGATTTAGGGGGCTCTGGTTGGAAGGTTGACACTCCTGTGGGCCATTAGAGCCGAAGCAGAAATGGATGCAGTAATCCAGAACATATTGAGTCTCTAGGTTACCATGAAATATAATGCAGGAAGAAATGAATTATTTTCGAAGGGAAGCTGTAGAAAGCACATATAGATTTTTTTTATTGGAACTGTGTTATCAACAGCCTCTCTTAATAGTCGAAAACAGCTTCTTTTGTTTTTTATAGCGTTTTAAAGATCCCCCTGGACATGTCTGTAGGGGTGGTGGGCAGAGGAGAGGCAGAGGGGTGGGGGCAGATGTCAAGCGAGACTAGATTGCAGCAAGAGCAATGTGGGTTTCTTTTTGTCTTTATCAACCATTTGGCTGCAATATGTTAATAGAATTTCATTCCTGCTTAGAAATGGTAGCGTCTCCATAATGCTGCACTGAATCATTCTTTAAAACGAGACGTGAGCCTGGCATCTAAAATCTCAGGGTGCTGGATATCTGGACCTAGTTCTTGATCTGAATGTTTGGCCTTTATCGTTGCACGGGGATGAAAGCCAAACCCCAGCCATGAATGACTTTTGGGTTGTTCCGTGTCCCCAGAACTGAGCCCGGCTGTTGCCGCTTGGGCTCATCTCTGGTTTGAATGCCTTCGTTTGCTTTTTTGCTTGTTGTGAGTTTTCACCTGCTAATGACACAGAAAGGCAGGAAGGCTAGTAAATGAGAATAATGCGTGAGAGTGTTAGGGTGCTTAAAAGGAGAAAAATTCATGGAGTTTAAGTCCATTAGTGGCTATTAGCCAGGATGGGTTAGGAATGGTGTCCCTAGCCTCTGTTTGCCAGAGGGTGGTGATGGACAGCAGGAGAGAGATCACTTGATCATTGCCTGTTAGCTTCACTCCCTCTGGGGCACCTGGCATTGGCCACTGTTGGTAGACAGGACACTGGGCTGGATGGACCTTTGGTCTGACCCAGTATGGCCGTTCTTATGGAGCATTTCCAAATCCAGGCAGATAGAAATTCTATTGATTTGAATAGCTCAGTGACATTCACTGGGGGTCAGGCCCTCTTCCCCTATTTGTGTGTTGCAGTGCTTGCTCGTAGGAAAGGTGTATACACATACTCTATTGTCATATCACCACAAATCATCCAAATACCGTGGTCCCAATACTCCCCTGTCCTCCAGAGATTCTCTGCAGGGAGACAGCCTACAGGGAGGGCAATGGAGGATAAGCCCTGTCTGATATTGATCCCTGTCAATATCAACTTACGCCAGTTCTCCTACCACACTGCAGCCTCCCGAAGAGCCCATGCTGCCATGGAGACAGCGGGATGATAGGAAGTTGGGGGCACAGAAGGACTCAATAGAGACCAGGATGTCAAAGGTATTCAGGTTCCTAACTCCCATTGAAATCAATGGGAGTTGGGTGCTGTCACATTCTGGAATGCAAATAAGACCAGGCAGGGGTTGTGTCACCGTGTGCCTTCTAACCCTAAGTGCTTCCAAAGGCTCTGCTGCTGTGATTCTCTTGTCTGGATGCTCCCAGCCAGCATACAATCCCGCTTTGAGTGTCTGTGGGCTAAGCAGCTCTGATTCCTGCTTGTTCCTTCCATCCACGCTTTGGTTACACCTGGCAAGGTGACCCCAACAAACTCACAGTCCCGGATTTTCCCCAAACTGTGTGGTCCTCAACGTCCAGCCCTCTCCTGGACCATTGAGATTTCAAGTTTGCTTGTTCCTTTAAGGGTACAGTAACCTGCAACTTGCCATGTTAACTGGAGTGAACCTTCACTTGAAATCAAACACAGCACTGGGCTGGAATAGTTAACTGTGTCATTGCCAAAAGGTGACAGGAATTTACATGAGTTCAAGAATAAAGGATAGAGTTAGAAATGGTCACAATCAAATACAAATGAAACACGCTTTGTAGAAGTTAAGACTTAACAAAACAAGCTACAGCTTTTGTTCTAGGCAGTGTCCTTACCAGTCTTCCTTCCAGCAAGATGGCCAGGATCCTTCTGCTGGCCAGGATCTCCCACAAAGTCCAAAGTGCTTGGTTCCTTTGTCTGCTGAAGTGAAAGATAACTGGGGGTTCTTCACCCCTTTCTTTTATAGTCCAGTCCAGAACAGGTGTCTATATACCTTTGGGGATCTGGACCCAGACCTCTAATGGCTCTCCCGAGAACCACAGGTTCCTTGGGCCAAAACGTTTGCTTGGTCACAGTGCATTAAAGCAGGACCTGTTGGAATCACAAACACTGGGCCAGATTAAGTCTCATTTAAGCCCTGTTGTGAAGGGACAAGTGATACCTAAGCCTGAGGCTAGAGGTTGCACTGCCTCTTTCTGAGAGGGAGCGATGAAGCAGAAACACCGCAAGCCTAACCTCATTGGTTTTTCCAGTGCCAAGTGTGGGAATATTGCTTGGAAAGTACAACTGGGCCATCCATTGCAGTACTGTTAGGTTAGCACCACATACGTCCCAACATTTCAATTGGCTAAAGCGGGATACAGCAAGTGCCACTTAAATTTGGCCTGTCTGTCTCACGGTAGATGGAGATAGGGGGACATCTGGGTCAAACGTGAGTGGGGCTGCAACCCCGTGCACCAGGTCACAATGCCACTTGGTTTGAGGGCCCTATCAAATGAGGATACTAGAGCAAACTGCCCGTTCCCCTCCCTTGCCCAGGAAGCCCTGACTGAGGGAAATGTTCACTTTAACTTGGACAAGGAGCTTTGGGAGCGGGGGTCAAAGTGGGACAGTCTCATGAAACCTGGGACTTTTGGGATGTTTGGCACCATGCAGGAAATTCAAGCCATGGTCTGCGTATGGCCCTTTGGAAGGGATGCTAATAAGCAGCAATGTTGCCAAGTCTCATGATTTTATCATGGGTCTTGCAATATTTGGTGTTTTTCCTCAAAACCCCAGCTCCCGGAGTCATGGCAATACATGAGAATCTCAGTTTTCGTAAAAAAGGAAGTTTCTAGCCCTCATGGTTCACAAGAAGGCTTGCAAAGGTGACCCTGAGTTCAACCTAACAGCTTAGAAACCAGAATGCAAATAAAAACCATGATTTTTTTTAAAATACAAAACTCATGATTTTTAGGCCAATCTTCTGATTTTTGCTTGATATTGAATCAGTGGCGTAGCCAGGTCCTAAGTGCAGGGGGAGCAAACCTAAAAAAGGTGCCCCCCCTTGGCTTCTCCTGTGGCCACGCCCCCCCGGCTCCTCCTCTGGCCGCTCCGCGCCGCCCCCACTGGCTCCTCCAGCCGCGCCGCGCCCCCCCGGCTCCTCCAGCCACGCTGCAGCCATGCTGCGCCCCCCACCCACAGGGGCTCGATCCAGGGGGAGGGGGCCGGGGGCAGGCTGGCGGCGAGGGCTAGCCGGGGCTGGTGGCTCCCCCCGGTGGAGCAGCAGGCACAGCCTTCGGGGAGGCTGGAGGGCTCCTCATGGCAGAGGTTGGGGGAGAGCCGCACGGCTCCAGCCGCGTTCCGGGAACCGGGGCCGCCGCCCTGGGGCCCGAGCCGGGCTGGAGACGGGGGTGCTTGGCCGGCGCCGGTTGGCCAGAGCCGGGACCAGGCTGGCGCACTCGGCCGGAACCGGGGCCGGAGCCGCTGGGGACGGTGCCCGGGGCCTGAGTCGGAGCTGCTGGGGCCGGGGCCGGTGCGCTCAGTCAGAACCGGGGCCGGCGCCCTGGGGCCCAAGCTGGGCCGGAGCTGCTGGGGCCGGAGCCACCAGGGCCAGGGGTGCTCAGCTGGAGCCGCTGGGGCCGGGGCCAGGACCAGGGTTGGTGCCAAGCTGGGCCGGAGCTGCCAGGGCCTGGACCAGGCCGGTGTGCTCGGCCGGAGCCACTGGGGCCGGGGCCGGAGCCGCTGGGGCCGGAGCCGGTGACCCGGGGCCCGAGCCGAGCCGGAGCCGCTGGGGACGGCTGAGGCCAGAGCCACTTGGCCGGGGCCAGAGGGAGCTGCTTCGCCGGGGCCAGACTGGGCCGCGCTGCGCCTTCCCGGAGCCCTCCTCCTCGCGTCCCCCCCTCTGCCCCAGCTTACCTGCTGCTGCCGGCCTGCCCCTGCTTGTTTTCAGACTTCCCGCAAACATCTGATTCGCGGGAAGCAGGGGAGGGGGAGGAGCAGGGGGGCGGAGCGTTCAGGGAAGGAGAGGAGGGGGAAGTGAGCTAGGGGAGGGGTGGACAGCTGTGGGGCCCTTTTAGGCACGGCCGGCCCTGTTCAGGTGCCGCTTTTGAAAAATGTGATGAGGGGAAGCGGCTGCTTCCCCTGCACCCCACTAGCTACGCTACCGTATTGAATACTTGGGGTTGGCAATACTGAAGTAGAGACAGGCGCTCTTATAATTTTCCCATTCCTGAAGGATGACCTGACTCTATAGCTTCAGTCATAAGGACTTTATTTCAGATCATGAGAGAACAAAATTTTTTAAAAAAGTACGACCCAGGAGAGAGAGCACCGTGTGTAGGTGCTTCCCGGCTACACCAGGCTGCATCTGCATGGATAATGGTGGCTGCCTTCAGTAGTGTCTCTAGAAATTTAAAGGTTCTGTACACAGAAAACAACAAAAACTTAGTTACTTAGTAACATACTGCAAGCCACAACGTTCAGATCATTTCAGTGAATAGAAAATTTCAATAACAGGTTTGAGAATGATGTGATTAAAATTTAAATGAAAAGTTTCCTTTCTTTCTTTCTTTCTTTCTTTCTTTCTTTCTTTCTTTCTTTCTTTCTTTCTTTCTTTCTTTCTAATCTCTGCAGTCTTTATGTACCATCACTGCATCTAGTGGCTCAGTGTAAGAAATTATAGATCCTGCTTCAACATAAAAAAGAAAGAAAAGAAGAAAGAAGAACTTTACCTTAAAGGTTTGGCTTAAGGTGCTTCCAAGGTTAAAACCAACATAATAGCAGAATCTGCTGGAATCACAAATACTGGGTCAGATCAAGTTTCACATAAGTCCTTTTATGAAGAGTTAATTGGTGTTTAGCCCGGCTCAGGAGTGAATTTCACTCAGTGTGCACAGATACGGTACAAAATAATTCCGGAGGACTCAATAAACAATGCACTACAGATTAATTAATATGTTATTTATTATGAAATCATAAATAGGTGCCCGTCCCAGGTTATGTGCACCCTGACGTAAATCAATTTCATTAAAACAAACCTTAAATACCATGAGCTGCTTTTCCTAGCATAGCACATGCCAGCAAATAAAATAACTCCCACCCAGAAAACTGCTTCCACCCATTCTTTAAATGCCTAAGACAAAAGATGGGCCTTGCAGCATTGAGGCTAACAGAGCTATGATCTGGCAGGCTGGGTGGAGGAGCAATTTCCAGAGACAAGATCTCATGAAGCAACCTCATCGCTATCTCAGGATTGGCCAGGATGCGAAAATTACAGCGGGCAAAGTTCTGTAGAAAACATGGTGTGCTGTGCAAAAAGAGACCGTGTAACCACGGCATCTTCCCAAAGAGAGAATTGCCCGGGTTTCTGCAGCAGGATGTGTATCCTGAGTAACAGAGGCTCTGATGTGGAATGCTCTGGAATTTCTTGCAGTGCCAGTTTTCTGATCTCCAGGAAGCTTTGGGGAGAATGGCACAGATTTATACGCCGTGCATTTCTGCAGCTCTGACTCTCAGCGCAGTCGTGCACGGGCGTCCTTTACTTCAGTATGAAATGTAATTGAGATTGCCCTCTAGGAGTTATTTTAAATGGCTTGTGATGATGTGAAAACAATTAGGCAAAGCATATTTTTGTTTATACCCTCCCCCACCCGATCTCTCATCAGAGAGGGTTAGAACTCCCTGGCCGGCCATGTTATTAAAATGTCGCACTTGGAGCCAGGACCGAACGAATCTCACAGGGTAGATTCAAGTCTTTGTTGCCCCGAGGCTGACGAGGGGATGGAGAAAGGGGAGATGAATAGAGAAGGGGGCAAAAAGCCAGAATAAAGTGACATGAGATATAACAGGTTTAAACCCCCTGGAAGCCAGATGGAGTTTTTCCATTGGCTTCAAAAAGCTTTGGATCAGGCCATAAATTCATTTACTCCCCCGCACCTACCCAACCCCCTGATAAATAAAACCTGGGCGTTGTCATTAAAAATATTTCCAGGATCAACATTGGCATCCGAATCTGTGTTTCGCAGCATGATGCCAAATAGAGTAATTTGACAGCTGAGCTAAGCATTGTGCGGCAAACGCACATCTCTGAATTGCAGGCTGAGGTTGTGGGGTAAGTTTAAGACCTGATCTGAATTATTCTGTTTCCCAGGCTTACTGATGGCTCCCTGCACTCTGGAATACATGAGAACTAGCCTCTGCAAAGCATGGTGTATGTAGGATTTGGAGAAGGGTGGAAAAAACAAGGGCTTAATTCTGTCACCTGTATTGTGGACTAATGACTTATGTCATAACTTGTTCCCTCAGTCCATCGTTAAACGATGAATGCAGATTGCATTGTTTGTTGTCTTAATTGTAAGAACTTCCTGGGAAATGGTTTTCTCGTGCAGCGAATATTTTGGGAGTTCAAAAATTTTTACCCTTCCAAATCAAGCTGAAAAGTTGAAATCTCAAAAATGTTCACAAAAAACCCCCCAAAACATTAAAAATATTGGTTTGGGTCAATCGGAGCATTCCATTTCAATTCCAACCTTTTCATCCTTTCTTGGCTTCGTTTTCAGTCTAATTAGCTTGCATTTTGAAACAAAAAGCTGTTCTGGATCGGAAACTTTTTTTCAACCTGGTTTTGAGTTGTGGGGATTCCTTGAAACCTGTTTCACAAACAGCTTTTGGTTTCCACAAATTGGCGCCTTGTAGCGAAAAGCAAGTTCCCGGCCAGCTCCATCAATTGCCCTTTGGAATAGTCCTGTGTGGTACTGATGTCCACTGAGCTCCGAATGTTTAGCCATTGGGCTACAGCGCAGGGAAAGAGACTTCCGAGTCCTGACCGTGGGCAAAGTGGGTAGAAACAAATGCAGCAGGAAAATGACATGAGACATCAGGAAGGAAGAAGACTGGGGATGTCAGCAAATGCATGGAGACGTAAGGGAAGTTATTCTGTGTTTGTACCGCACCTAGCAACAGGGTCTTGCTTCATGACTGGGGCTCCTTCCCATTACCATAATATACCTAATAAACAACAGCAGAACAGGGTCCTGGTCCATGACCAGGTTGCCTTGGTGTTACCATAATACACCTAATAAAGCACCCAGCACAATGGGGTGCTGGTCCATGATGGGCTTCTTGGTGTTACTGTCATGCAAACAACCATAATAATATTTAGTCAGAGCAGCCCTAGGCCAGAGCCTCAGCTGCGGTATGGGCACAGCCCTGTTGTGGCACTCTGCCCATTTACATCAGCTGGGAATCTGGCTCAAGGCGCAACCTGCCGGCAAGAGGGAACTTCTGAGATGGGGCCTGGGCCTGGGAGGTACTGAGGTGCCATTGACTCCTACCAGGACAGGGCCCTAGAGCCTGAAGAGCGCTGTAAGGAGAGTGCTGCATATTATCAAAATTAGATGGGTAAGGTCAACTCGTTCAGGCTAGCGCATGTGTCCGAGGTGATCCGTATCTCTTGGGAGATGGAGTTGCAGACTCATAGCGATGCTGTCGCATTCGCCGCCCCCTCCCACCACCCAAAACTACCCCCGTTATACCAGTGAATCAAATTTCTGCAAAGAGCCGTGAACCTGAGCAGTGGCGTACTCTTGTTATCTGCAGACATACACAATGCCAACTTCCCCCCTCCACACACACACACACACCTCTATTAGACAGGCAAACCTCTTTGTCAGCTTAACGAGCCCAACAAGCTGCATGCAAACAAGGGCAGGCCGGGAGGGGGAATTGTGTATTTAATCACTGAAGAAAAGGGCTGGTGATGTTTAGTACACCCTGGCCTGTCCTTGGGAAATTGTAGCCGGAGGGTAACAAAGTGTCCGACTCTTCATCTGGCAGGGAATAGACTAGAGGCTGCCTTCCTCAGTCCTTTCAAATAAATCTCAGTTACTGATACAAAAGGCTCTCAGGAGGTCATTGATAAGCCTCAGTATGAAACCCAAACATGACCGCTACCTCCTGCTGGGGAAGGAGCAAGTTTAGAAGGGGTTAATTAGAAGGATAATGAGCTAACAAGGCTTCATTTCTGTTCAATGGCTCAATGAGGAATTCATTAGAGGGGCTTAATCTAACTGAACAATTCCAAGGTTTAGAGAGATTGGCCATTGATTGGCTACTGGACTATTTATTTGCGGGTTTTCACTAGACGGAAGGTCGCCTTTATTTCTATTTTAAGGCCACTGTTGGAGGTACGGCAAGCAACAGCATGTTCAAGGCTGGATTGAAAAATAATAGCAATAAGCAGGAGAAGAAATATAGAATTAGACCTTCTACCCCAGTAGAAGTTTAGCCCAAAGGGTATGTCTATACTTCAATAAAACACCCACCACGGGATCCAGCTGGAGCCTGAACACTTACCCTGCAGTTTTATGGCCCCACCACCCTGAGTCAGCTGACACGGGCCAGCCAGGGGGGTTTCACTGCAGTGTAGACAAACCCAAAGCGTTTACAATTCAAATGCAGCACAGGAGTAACTGAAAATTCACCGCTGAAGCAGAAAGCAAGAGAGTAAAGCAAAATAGCCAGGGCCAGATCCTAGAAGGGTTTTAGGTGCCTACCTCCCACTGATTTCGAAGTCACAAACCCCCAAGCTTCCTTTGAAATCAGTGGGAGGTAGGTGCCCAAATTGCTTTGTGGATCTGGGCCTGAGTGCCTCTTCCGGAGTGTTGAATATCCTGGTCTCTAGAATTTGCAGATCACGCACTCGGGCTTTTTGCTGGCTGTCGGTTGAATTGATAAAACAGGGTGCCATTTACAAGCCTGTTTCTACTGGGTGCCCTCTGTGGCCAGGCAGGTCGATGGGCACTGGGGACATTCGCCCCTTGAAGGATGCTGTCCTACGGGGGAAGGGAAAGACCGGTAACAAATCAATGGTGACCACCTGTGTAACTGGGAATGAACTATCTGCAGATAAATGTTTCCTCCTCTGCACAGTATTTGCATCTCTGCCTTGGCTATTATTATACTCTGTAATCACACTGCTGCAACAGACGAGCTGAGGAGTTAATGTTTGACTGTAGATTTGGGCTAGGGTTCATGGCTTGGATTGGAGGCTGCATCGGGGCTAGGTTTTGGATCTGGCTGTGCTGAAATCTCTTGAGCTGTTCTGGTGAGATTTTAGCCTCCCAGGGCAGAAATCGAATGACAATTGACAGCCTTGCAAGAATTCTTGTGCCATTTTAGCTACATTTCACACAGAGCAAGAAAATAGTTCCCTTCTGGTTTTGGATTGAGTCCAGAACCAAAACACACATGGGTTGAAATGTGACCTTTGGGTTTAACACGGAGTCTGTTTCTTTAACTATGTAAAGCAAGTTGGGTTACATTTTGTACAAAATTGGCTATATTAGATTGTTGCATTGTAGAAAAAACCTATAGTATTCATAGAGTTTAAGGCCAGCTAAGACCATTAGATCATCTACTCTGACCTCCAATATATTACAGACTATTACATTTCACCCAGTTACCCTATACTGAGGCCGGTATATTGTGTTTGACTAAAGCATCTCCTCCAGAAAGGAATCCAGTTTTGATCTGAAGACAGCAAGAGATGGAAAATCCACCACTTCCCGTGGCAGTTTGTTCCACTGGTTAATCCCCCTCACTATTAAAAAAAAGATTGTGCTAATTTCTAATTTGGATTTCTCTGGTTTAAGCTTCCAGCCATCAGTTCCTGTTCTGCCTTTCTCTGCTCGATTAAAGAGCGCTAAAGATGCACCTGATTAGTGCTGGGGGTTCAAAGGAGTTGAAGGCACTTAGCTCCCAATCAAACAAACAAATAAATAAATCAAATAAAGATGCATTTGAAAACATAAATGACCAGAATCTGATCTGACTAGTACCTTTGTCAATTGGGATGAACCCCACTGAAGTCAATGAGCCAGAGCTGAGAATTGGAGCTGGTAGGTTTACACCAGTAAATGAGGCCAGAATTGGGCCCCTAATCTTGGAAGCAGTTTATTAGAATCGTATTATATTTTAGAAGGCAACATTAGATTACTGTACCTAAAAAAATCCCAAACCAGTGACACATCAAGTGTGCGCTACAGTGTATTAGCTGACAAAGCCTAAATTGTCCTTTAATATTCTGAAAGCTGGTGTTAAGCACAATAACAACAATTTTCACTTTCAATGGGAATCTGACCTCTTGTTTGCCCTCTGCCCTGACCCCAGTCTCTCACTGCAACCGGTCTTGTGGCGCACCAGTTCCCTGTAGCTCCACGCTCCCTTGAAATGGTGATCATTAAAAGTGTTTTCTTTTGGATTTTCTCCTTCTGATGATTCCTTTCCCTTGAGCTTCTTTTCCACCCAGATATATCTCTTGATTTTCCATCTCTTCTACATTTCCAGTGGATTCTGCTGTTCTTTTGGTGGATAATTGGAAATCGTAGTACACTGTCGTCTCACTTTTCATTCAGAGTTATGCTGGACGTGTGATGCTTTTCTTCATGGAAAAGAGAGGCTGTGTGCTTTAGTGATTAAAACAAAGTGTAATAATCTGTATGTTATTCTCTGGTAACCAGAAACTTCTATGCTCAAACTCTGTTCACAATTTTTTTTTAACATCGTCTTAATAACATTTTAAAATTCTGCCCTTCGTTTGCAGGCTGACTTGGGCAAGTATTTAACCTTGCTCTGCCTCCATTTCCCATCTGTAAAATGGGGATAATCATAGACTCATAGGACTGGAAGGCACCTCGAGAGGTCATCTAGTACAGTCTCCTGCACTCATGGCAGGACTAAGTATTATCTAGACCATCCCTGACAGGTGTTTGTCTAACCTGCTCTTAGAAATCTCCAATGATACTTGCCTACCTGATGGGGGTGTTGTGAGGTTTCATTTGATAATGACAGTAACATAAGAATAAGGGGTCATTTTATGAAATGGGAAAACAGCCAAATTACACATTGATGAAAGGAAATATTTTGTCACACAATGCACTGCTGAACGGTGGAACTCATTGCCAGTGGAAGTCTTTGAGGTCAAGAACTTAGCAAGATTCAAAGTGGGATTGGACCTTTATGTGGATAAAAAGAATATTCACTGTTCTAATAGCTAATGCTGACACACATTTTGAAAGGGGTATAAGACCTCATGCTTCAGGGTTTAACCAATCTGTAACTATTAGGGGTTAGAACAAGATCTTCACTGGAAGCAGATTACCCCATATCTGCCCACTGCAGGGTTCTTACATTTTCCTCTGAAGGAGCTGGTGCGAGCCACTGTGAGAGACAAGATGGACCCCGGGTCTGGTCTAGTAAGTCAATTCTTATGTCTCTGTGATTGTAAAGCAAAGTGTTATGGAGAGAATTTTCAAATGTACAAAGAGCAATTAGGCATCCAATTCCTATGGAAAATCAATGGGAGATAGGTCCTTAACTCCTGTCTGTGCCTTTGAAAATCTCCCCCAGCAACATCACTGTTTTTTTCCAGGAGCTGCCTGACTTTATACATTTAGGGGGAAAAATTTCCCAGCAACTCAGGGCTCCTAATTGCTGTCCTTGATAAGGTTGACTTTCTGTCCAGAATGCTTGTGACCTTAGAGGGTTTAAACAGCAGTGGTGGGACCAAGTTAGATCTGGAACTGGATCCACAGTTGACCTTTCCCAAGTTCAAGTAAACCAGCGTCCTTGTTCTAGTTTGACCTGTTATAGAAACAGGTCTGAGTGCAAAGTTTGGATTCTGGAGTTGGACTTCCCCAAAACTTCAGGCCCCCAGCCCCATCTCTAACTCAGATGAGTCAAAATCTCTTTCACAACTGTTTGCAAACAACTTGTAGGCTGACCATCACAAAAGCTCAGAATTCAAGAATGCAGAAGTGTCTTCTAGTCCAGTGGTTCTCAAACTAGGGCCACCATTTATTCAGGGAAAGCCCCTGGTGGGCCGGGCCGGTTTGTTTACCTGCTGTGTCCACAGGTTCGGCCGATCACGACTCTCACTGTGCGGTTTGCCACTCCAGGCCAATGGGGGCTGTGGGAAGGGCGGCCAGCACATCCCTTGGCCCGCACTGCTTCCCGCAGCCCCCATTGGCGAACC